>NC_056726.1:1852953578-1853083578 GCF_019279795.1 Protopterus annectens
GTGGAAGGTTAGGTGCCAGGCTGGCAACTCGACACCATAAAACTCCACTGCCAATCATGAGTGGACAGGTGATCCGCTGTGGCAAGCCCTAACCGGGAAAAGCCAAAAGAAGAAGAAGAAAGCAGTTTGATGTTGTGTTGTGTCCTCATCTTGACGTTGAGGTGAGTCTCCAAAGGCAGACTCCACATTCCAATACACTTTGTGTTTGCACTACACATAACAGCTACTGTGCTAGTCAATGCTGAAGTCATCTAGTATAACTATCTCAGGTTTGGTGCTGTCCAGTATTCATGACAGAGTTTCCTCATATTCTACTGGTGTGTAAACTTTACAATTAAAGTATTTTTGACTGAACAGTAAAGTTAGTAATGACGACTTCTCTGCTTTTTGTTGCTGGAGGTTGAACTATGTACAATTTAGGGTTAAGGGCTAGCCAATATCAATAAAGTCCTTTAGAAGGGAATGTCACCTTTTCATGTGAATATGCATTTAACCTAGATTCTGAGAGTATCATATCATAAGGACTGCACATACTTTATCCGTGCTTTCATTTGGGGTACTTTGTTGTTTATACTTCTGTTAACAGTACCTGTTTGGCTGAGTTTGTCGTTGCTCAGTACTGTCTTGCCCATGTGAGCTGGGCTACATTTTTACACAGGCATAATTTTTTCACTCTCACAGAACCTGGTTCAAAGGTTTCACTACCGACACCTAATCAGCCCATTTGTTCAAGGACACAGAAGCCAGGCATTCTTAGGCTGGGCAACAGCCCCACAACCTAATCATTACCACACAGGATTCCTAATCATCCCTTCTATTCTCTGACAAGAATTGGGTGGTAGAAGCAGAACAGCTTGCTGGCCCTTGGAGGTAGCTTAACTCTGCACCCATCAGAAGCCTTCTGCTTAGCAGCTCCTCCAAGCCTGCTACTGTTGTCCCTAAAAGGGAGGTATCTCTCCACATACCAGATTCCCCACTGGCTTTAATATTGCCAAGTACCATGACCGTGGAGGCACAGCTGGCTCAATCATCACTGGGTAATACCTAGTGCTTCTGCTCGTTATCATCCTTGTGACGAGCTAGAGTGGCTCCCACCTGGATGGGTCAGCTAGGAAGTCTGCTCACCCCCATACTCTCCAACCAGCTCCTACAGACACCTGAGGTACTACCTGAAGCAGAGTCAGTTGTGGCATAGTAAGGACATTATCACCCTATGTCATAGAACTGTTAGACATAAAGTTGTATTAATATCTTGTATGCCAGTTACACTACGTACAACTGAGAGCTGATCACCAGAAAATTAGTCTTGTAATCACAACTCATCAAGAATACAACATAATCGATACCCCAATGGCACAGATCGAAACTTTTTTTTTTAGGGGAGCAAGCCCTCTGACCCCCCCCCCCAAACTTACACATACCAGCTTTGAAGTTCTACACCATTAAAGAAAGAAGAAATGCTATTAAACAGCACACTAGAATCTTTTGTAATGTTTTTGATCCAAGACAACTGAGCAAGTGTTTTCCAATAAAATGAACACCAAAGCAGCACAGGACAGCTTGCACTACCACAAAACAAACAACCGGATTAAGTTAATCATCTGCTTTCAACAATTCAAGCAATATTCTGCATTATACTGATTCAGTAGGCAGCATATGATAATTCTGCATGCCCCTTACCAAAGACTATTTTAAGACAGCAGTGTTATAGACATTAAATCATTATTAAAAATAAGGTCACATACTTCAGTATCAGTGTTTTGCTGTTTATGGTAGCATAATCAAGGACCTTTATAATGTAAAAATCAGTCACGCTTAACTTAGTACTTCACTGGCTTAAGAACCCCAAAACCACATTTTAACATCACTTTAAAACACATTTGCACATTCTAACACCAGTACAGTTCATTTTTAGTTTTATGAACTGTACTAGGCAGTATGGCATATTTTAGATCAGTCAGGCAGCTTACATAAACTCAGTTTTAGTTTAAGCAATTTTAAATTCTATTTAATGTCACCTTAAAGTTACAACACTGAATTAGTTCACACTCTAGGAACTGTACCAGGCACTACAGAAAAGTTTATGTTAATTAGCATTTTAAACTGATAGTTTAGTAGCTCACCATTTGAAAAACTGTTAAAGACACCAAGAGCAAGGTTTAAAAATTAAAAACATTAAACTGTAGTTCAGTATTTGGTTTAAAACAATAATATCTTTATTAGTCACATACAAAGCAAACTATTAGGCATTTCTACATGAGTAATACTTACAGAACTTGTAGTAATTCAGTTCTAAATGCAATATCAAGCTAAAGTAAAATAGACATTGGGAAGTGCACATGAAATGTGAAAAAAACATTCACTTCAGACATAAAAACACTGATCCCCATATGTAGCATTAAATCACGTTTTGACAAAAGGAAAGAGAACTGTACTTCAGTACTGTGCTGTTCACACTGGTACAGCTTCAAAACATATCCCTAAAATGCATTACTGTAGCACTGCTTATGAGTAGCAGCTTGGTTATTGCTTGCCTGTAGTAAAGTTTCTTAACTTTTTTACTTAGTAGAAAGAGTATATGTATGGACTGCTAATTGTTACTATTGCTTAGGTCTAACTATGTAAGGTAATATCAACTTAGAGAAACTACTGACAGCACTAAGTTAAGATGTATTGTTTTAAGTGTTATACTCCACTGAAAATGTAGCAACTTGCACAGAAACTGACAGAAAGCTATAATGAAGAGCAGACATGACAGTTGCTTTTACATTTTAATGTGCCATTCTGTTGAGTAGCAAGTACCTCACTGTTGTTGTATGCCAGCATATAAAAATTAAGCTGTACTTGCCTATCCACTTGTCATCTAGTAGCCCAGTCACAGTGGTGCATACACATTCCTTGAATATAACACTGTCAAAAGGAAGGTCAGTATGTGCAATTACTAGATATATTTTTGGTCATACACTGTCAGTAATATTACATGTGAATATCTGACAAAAGTTCCATAAAGGAGGAAATGTGTCTGTGGAAAGCCGTATCAGATGATCTAAAGGAAAGCAAGCAATGTAAAGAATCAGCAAGATGGATCAGAGAAATGCTCACATGTACAGTGAGAAACAGCATAGTTCCTGAAGTTAGAAACTATCTTTATACATACAAAACAGGTAAGAGCCTACATAAGAGTGCTGTGTGTATTTTCTAAAATCTTGTCAATAAAATGACAGAGAAGGGAAAAAGGTATATTACAAGAGAACAACGAAAATAATAAAGGGTCTGTCTCATTACCTATATAAAGACAGACTAAAAGAACTTAACATGCGATTTCTTGATAAAAGAGGCACAGACAGGGCAAAACAGAAACAAAATAGTTAAAAGGAATCCACAGAGTCCACTCAAAGTGGATATCACAATTCAAAAAAAAAAGGTATGAGAAAACAAGAAGTGCCTAGTAGGAGAGGATAGAAGGTAAACAGCTGAGGGGAGATGCAATGAAGTATGTGTAGTTAGATGACTGGACTGGCCTTTCTGAAGAGGTAACAAGAAAAAAAAAAAACAGTGACTGATTTTCACACTGCACTGAAAACACATAAGATCACTCTTGAAAAGGGTAAATAAGCTGTTACATAAGCAGTACCTGAAGTATGTCCAGCATATTCCCTCATGGACAACAGCAGCCAGTGCTGATAATAGATTCGTTCTGCAAAGAATCAAATCATCTAACAATAATGGTCAATTAGGGAACCATCTAACAATAGTAAATTACGGAACACAGCTATTACATTGTTAGGCTTGCAAAGGCCCTACGGCCATTAGCTTAATAACCTCGTATGAACCTATGAACCTATATACAAAACAGAATACATGGGCTATACACATTCCTTCTGTATAACAGTTAGTGTTGATTTTTTTTTTCACATGTCCATTTTTAGACTGCTTGATGCTTATGGATCTAAATCTAGTTTTTCAAGCAGTATAAGCATGCATATAGCGTAGAAGAATGTGAGTTCAAATGCAGGCAATAAATGTGGAAAAAGGGCCAACATCTCCCTCCCTCTCAAGAGGTCAAATTAAAAAAAAAAAAGAAAAGAAAACATAAAAGGATCTGAATGCCACAAAATGAAGTCATTTTCCTATATCTAGACTGTCAAAAAAGATGGTGTAATGTAAGTTTATGTCACAGGTGAATGGAAATGATGAAGGACATGCCCACTAAGTTCAGAATTATAAATCCATCTATCCATCCTCGAGCCCTTTTCTCATTTTTACACATAGGGTTGGGGTGTTACTTCAACAGTGACATTCACCTTCAGCCAAGGTTTACACCACTGGGTGGCTAGCCCTGCTGCGGTTGTTCATCCATGCTACTCATTCACACATACACTCACTCCTAGGGCCAATTTAGTGTGTCCAGCCACCTGATGCATGTCTTCGGAGTGTGGGAAGAAACTGGAGTACCCGGAGGAAACCCAGGCAACCACAGGGAGGACAACCAGATTCCACGCAGAAGCCACCCCAGCCGAGAATCAAACTGGAGACAAAATTATAAAGTTTATTACAATATGTGAATGTAGAGAAATAACTTTTTAGATTTTATACAGCTTTACAAATATATCTGTAATAGTAAATCACTTCAGACCTTAGTTACTAGTTTAATGTATGCTTGAAGGATTTGGATTCGTGCTACCTTTAAGTCTTTTCTAAAGAATCTACAACTAATGACTAGTCTTAATAAAAGTTTACACTATCTGTCCCCTGAAACAAAAAGCAGTACTTAGAAGTTCAAAGTAGAAGTCATTGCACCTGTATCTGCAAATGTTTCTGTTAACAGCATTTGTAATGGTAATGGCCTGGTAACCCTTAAAATGTCCTCTTTAGAGCTAGCTGTACTGGGGTTAAGGGAATGCAAGCCACTCTTATAAGTAGTAGACTTTGTAACTTACATGTTGAATAGTATATACTCAATCAAATGTGGTCAAACATCCTACTCAATTGACCATTAAAGATACTGCCTAAAGAACGTCAACATTAAAACATAAAATCCTGAAAGACAGCAAAGTGACAACAGAAAGCACATGTATTAGCATCAGTTAAGGAAAACTTTTGCAGCCACTACAACTGACTTGCTCATTGCTGCAGTAGTTTCATCAGTGGTTCTGATCCCTTGTAACTCCAATACAGTCTCTTTTTTTTTTTATTTTGGAGACGTGGACTCATTTGATGTTATGGAAAGTGTGTTGAACAGATGGAGTACTTTGAGGGGCTGATGAATGAAGAGAATGAGAGGGAGAGAAGGTTGGATGAAGTGCGGATAGTGAATGATGAAGTGCAATGGATTAGCAATGGGGAAGTAAGGATAGCTATGAAGAGGATGAAGAATGGAAAGGCTGTTGGTCCCGATGACATACCTGTGGAAGCATGGAGGTGTTTAGGTGAAATGGCAGTGGAGTTTTTAACTAGATTGTTTAATGAAATCTTGGAAAGTGAGAGGATGCCTGAGGAATGGAGAAAACGTGTTTTGATACCGATTTTTAAGAATAAGGGTGATGTGCAGAGCTGTAGTAACTACAGAGGGATTAAATTGATCAGTCACAGCATGAAGTTATTGAGAAAGAGTAGTGGAAGCTAGATTAAGAAGGGAGGTGATGATTACTGACCAACAGTATGGTTTCATGCCAGGAAAGAACACTACAGATGCAATGTTTGCTCTGAGAGTGTTAATGGGGAAGTACAGAGAAGGTCAGAAGGAGTTGCATTGTGTCTTTGTGGACTTAGAGAAAGCATATGACAGGGTGCCTAGAGAGGAGTTGTGGTATTGCATGAGGAAGTCGGGAGTGTCAGAGAAGTATGTAAGCGTGGTAAAGGATATGTACGAGGGTAGTGTGACTACGGTGGGAGTGACGGATGCATTTAAGGTGGAGGTGGGATCACATCAAGGATCAGCTCTGAGCCCTTTCTTATTTGTAATGGTGATGGACAGGTTGACAGACGAGATCAGACAGGAGTCCCTGTGGACTATGATGTTTGCAGATGACACTGTGATCTGTAGTGAGACTGGGGAACAGGTGGAGGAGACCCTGGAGAGGTGGAGATATGCTCTAGAGAGTAGAGGAATGAATGTCAGCAGGCTAAGACAGAATATATGTGTGTGAATGAGAGGGAGGATAGAGGAATGGTGAGGATGCAGGGAGTAGAGGTGGCGAAGGTGGATGAGTTTAAATACTTGGGATCAACAGTTCAGCGTAATGGTGAGTGTAGAAGAGAGGTGAAGAAGAGAGTACAGGCAGGATGGAGTGGGTGGAGAAGAGTGTCAGGAGTGATTTGTGACAGACGAGTACCAGTAAGAGTGAAAGGGAAGGTCTACAAGAGAGTAGTGAGACCAGCTATGTTATATGGTTTGGAGACAGTGTCACTGACAAAAAGGCAGGAGTCAGAGCTTGACGTGGAAGAGTTGAAGATGTTAAGATTTGCACTGGGTGTGACAAGGATGGACAGGACTAGGAATAAGTATATTAGAGGGTCAGCCCAGGTTGGAAGGTTTGGAGACAAAGCCAGAGAGGCAAGATTATGTTGGTTTGGACATGTGCTGAGGAGGGATACAGAGTATATTGGGAAAAAGATGCTAAGGATGAAGCTGCCAGGTAACAGGAAAAGAGGAAGGCCTAAGATAAGGTTTATGGATGTGGTGAGAGAGGAAATGCAGGTGGTTGGTGTGACAGAGCATGATGCAGAGGACAGGAAGAAATGGAAACAGTTGATCCGCTATGGCGACCCCTAACGGGAGCAGCTGAAAGAAGAAGAGGACTCATCTGATGTTATGATCCCAGTCCTGGCACTTTTCAAATTTCACACTTTGCTTTCCACGACTTCAATTTGGTGTTGCAATTCTCTGCTGCTGGAACTGCTGCTGGAGATCTACAGACGCCATACTGTTGGTTTGTTACACTTTGACTTCCTGCTGCTTATCTGTTATTTCTTGATCTTCCCATGGCGATGTATTTTACAGTTGCTGAACTGGATTTTTGACTGCATTTGACCGATTATCTCTTGATGTTTTCTTGGTAATATCTTTAATGGTCACTGAACTGGGCATTCAACCACAATTAACATATTGTCTGCTGTTCGATCGCTTTTGTTTCAATCAGAAGTTAAGTCACCATGGTACACAGCTTGCAGATACAATTGTTTAGGAATATGCGACCCTCAGCAAAAGCATTTTTGTAAAATATCATGCAACTGTCATTATACTACTAAGGAATTCAGATGTGGGGGAAAACATGTTGGAAAATTATTCCTTAGTCTTTTCATTAGCACACAACATCCTGTTGTAGGCCATAAATGTTGCAGAACAGTAGCTGAGTTTCTCTTCTTTCTTTTTGTAACAAACAGTTTACCTCAGTCTCTGGCTTTTTTTTACTACATTTTAATAGCTATACCCCGTATGTCCTTGACTACGCACTGGAAAAACATAAAATACTCCTCTAATTTTTTTACACTGCATTCAAATCATATAGTGTAATATTTACTAACGTTAGACCTTAGTTACTGTTTTTAGTGCATGCTGATGAGATTCAGAGTTTTTGGATACCTATAACTATGCTCAAAGAAGTCTAGAGATAGTAAAGAGAGTCATTTCCAATAAGAAGAAGATAAACAGCTTTTTAAACATGCACACAACGCTTTAATAATTGTACAGTTTGTATAATGATCTTACTCATAACAGAAATGTCTACTACAGCTGCTCGCATGCTAGTAGCTGACGGTACACCTGTTCTAACTGCAATTTGTTCAAAAAATGAAGTGCTCTAACTTCCACTAGCCGAATCTCCCATTTCCCAACATCCAATCTTATAAACTATATAACCCTACCAGAACCTAAACCTTAAACTTAAAAACATCTTGCTCAACTCCCAATCCAACTAGGTGACTTACCCTGATCAGTCCCTAAACCTAAAACTCCAACATCTCCAAACCTAATTTCCCTGATCTTTCCCTAACCCTAAAACTCTCTCCTGCGACTTAAAGCTAAATTCCCTGATCATTACGTAACCTTAAAACACTCTTTCCCACTTCCTAAACCTAAAATTCCAACCCCCACAAACCTAAATTCTTCAATCACTCTTTAAACCTAAACCTCCCTCCAGCTCCCTTATCTTAAAATTCCCTTCCCACTCCCTCCCCTCAGCTGCTAGCCCAAACTTGCACTCTAGTTCGAGCATGAGCAGCAGCCTAGCTGAGCTACAAGGCACTCACGTCTCTGGCTTTGAGGCAGTAGTTTTCGAGCTCTTGGTTGTCGAGCACCTGCAGTGAGCCCTAAAAAAATGTATATGAAAGAGTACGCACAGTAAATTAAAAAAATCACTGGCAACCGGAAACTAGCAGTGACATTGAGGAATAAGAAAGTACTGCAAAGTGTGCAGAAAAAGGATTAACTAAAAAAAAAAAATCATTAAATGCATTTTTTCACAGAACGAGTAATGGATGTGGAACAATCTAGAAAGGAGAATGATTGTCATATTTTGCAACAGTTGTTTAAAAACTGGAAAAAATGTTTTTAGTGTGCTTGAGAAGCACTCAGGCTTGCACCTCACAAACAGTGCAGCAAAATACAATCAAGGAGTTTTTGTACTACGTCCTGTTCTTTTTCCTCCTGCTGTTCTTCCTGACTGCAACATTTTTTATTTTATTTCTAAAAATAAAAAGAAGGTTCTTACTTGCACACTGTTTAACAGACACTACAAATAACTCTCATACTCCAGTTTTCATAGGTAGTAAATCCACTTATTTTACAGGTTCTGTCTCAAACTTAGTGTGCCAGATATAAGCTGACCTTAAGGAAGTTGGGCTTAATGACTTAGACTGGTATCCTCATCATAAAGCACACCCATAGAGACTCATATTACTAGAAGACCGTAGAGAATGTGAACTATTAATTTCTTTGAAATAGCAGCTCCTGCCACTAATAACCAGGTCAGTACTAAGACTTTGGATACTCTACAAACCCACTGACAATAAGAAATAATGGGTATTATTAAGAACAAATCTCAGACCCACAGTGCATCATCAGATAGCTTCATAAGTTACCTACTTGCTTGGCTAACTGTGCTACTGACAACACACAATTATTTAAAAGGTGTCATCTGCTGAAACCACACATTTTACAGACTGCTGCTTTTCTCAGACCCAGTTAAACTAAGGACGGCACAGTCCTAAAAGTTATGACAAAACTGCAGTAAAATCTAACCTGCCTACCCCAAATCAGATATGTAAATAAACCAATGGGTCTGCCTATCATAGTTTTATCATTTATAGTACAATGTAGAAGAAGAATAGCAGTCTGTAACCGGAGAATGTGAGTGTTGCTTTGGGTAAAATCCATTGCAAAAAAAGGGTAAACAACTTCCAAAGTTTTTTCTAAATAGCAACTGTATTTTATTACAAGAATATGCAAGCATATATTATATAATATGTATTATTCATCCACATGACTTTGAGTGCATATGAAACCATGAAAGAATGCGATACTGACTTATACTACTGAAAAAAATCTTATCAACTGTAATTAATATACATTTAAGAGTGTGTGTCAATGAGGTTACAATTACAAGAATTACGTTCTGAATTCTCTGAAAGTATCCGCTTGTGACTAAAACCTAGAAAATTCAAGCCTAAAAAGCAGATTTATCCAGAATCTATAACAATTCTTAATTTTCTGGTAAAGGATAAAAGTAGTACTATTTTATCATCATCATCATCATCATCATCATCATCATCATCATCATCCTTTATTTAACATTTGTTAACATGGTAAGTGGGCTGATCCATAGAACCTTTTCAGCCTTGCTTTACAATTCACAAGTAATAAGAATAAATACTACAGACTATTCAGCACAGTTCATCAACCAGCATGTTTTGGGAAGTCGTGGAGTACCCGGCAAAAACTCACACAGACAAGAGAAGAACATGCAATGAATGGTTACTAGACTCATGAGACAGAGTAAAAGCTATGCTTCACTATTATTTATTTATTAGTTTACATTTACTCACAGGGATAGTCCAACTGGATACATGTCCATTTTCAGTGGAGGCCCAGGGAGAAAAGCTCCACTCATAAATACAAGACTATTTCAGATTTATAATATGTCAACATTTTACAGATTCCTTACAGTTTTACATTCAATAAAGGATAAAACACATCACTCAGTCAACACATATATGTCAGTAATTTACAGATTCTGTACAGAATTACATTCAAAAGGTAAAACACACCAGTCACATATATTAATACCATACCATACTAGTAGGATTTTGTAACAAAATGTCCTCAGTGGGCACAGTTGAGGGGGAAGGAGTTACGTCAGGAGTAGAGCAGGGACATAGTCATCCTGTTTTGAAGTATTGTATAAGACTTTTCTTAAACTGAGCTAGCTAGAGAGAGATTAGAGGTTAGGTCGGCGGGAAGTGAGTTCCATATTTTATCAACAGAGTTAGCAAGCATAACTTAATGACTGATGTGCTTTGTGGTAAGAAAATTAATATCTTATGAAGTTAACTATAACTGAATGGCAGAATTGTATTTATTCATCATAGGTTGTTCTTTTATTAATATACACATGTAAATATTTATATTGGCCAGAGGAACTGCATCTCATTATGCAGGCATATACATCTTCAGTTCAAATGTTGAGCCTGCCTAAGTTAAATTAATTAACTGAATGCAAACAAACAAGTGCACAAATGACAGAACATCGTCTTTCTTTTTTTTTTCTTACATACTTGACAGTCAGAACAAAATACAGCTACTACTACTTATAGCAATAATAATAATCAGCAAGCCCTTTGTTTCCTTAACTTCACAATCAGTCTTTCTGCAATGTATACAATAAGGAATGATGTAAACACTTGGTTATTTATGTTAACGTGTTTGTTCCTGCATATATATCTTGAGGTCTTTCAGGTATCTGTCCTACTGGGCTGCTCTACACTTGCTTCTCGCAAACATACACACATAACAATGAAATAGAATCAGCCAAAAATTGTTTACCTACTGTACACCTGTTAAAAAACGTCATTTAAAACAAAAAAAAATCTAAGCTACGTCTCAGTGCATTACAATGCAGCACTGCCACCTGCTGGACACTGTTGCAAACAATTCAGAACTCTAGTCGGACTAGCAAAAGACTGTAATGAAGGAAAGTTGCAGCCATGCGTTACCAGTCAAAGCGTAGAAAATGTCAAACGCAGGACATGGAAACATACAAAGCCACATTTTCGTGTTGTCTTTATCTTGATCATATGAACATGCCGCAGTAAACAACGCAACTGACAGAATACTTACAGTAGGTTCCAAAGCTCTTGACAGCAGTAAGATAACTATTTAGTTAATGAAAGGGACAACAGGTCCTTGAAATCCCAACTACCGTCAATCAAGTGCCGTCAAAACCAGCAAATAACGGTACCCTAGGTTAGCGAGAAAAAATACCTCTCTTCTTAAGCGCTGATATTTGCAGTTGTTCAACAAGTACCAGAACAACAATGAAAACTTCCAAACTGCGTTGGTCATGTTAACAATAAGCAAATCTAATTTTTGTATACAGTAAGCGTGTTCTGGGCCTGGACAGACCCAAATTTAATATGTTTTCAACAGTTTTAGAATTTAATGATAACATGAAACTGTACTGGGCCCAAGTTTAATATGTTTCAACGTTTTATAATATTATTCAACTTCACCAAAGTCAACAAAAAACGTCAAAAACAAGACAGGAAGAAAAGCTTTCACACTTTACAATAACGGAAATTTCGAATAAAAAGAAAATAACTCACCAGACACTGTTACCCAGCTGTCTGCCTATGGCTACATTTGTAAGAATCCGATTAAGTGTCTGGGAACCTCCATTTACTGTAAAACAACCATAGTCTGCGCGAGGGATGCTGTTTTTCCTTAACCCAAAGACTACATAGACCCAAATATGTTTGCCGGGAGCTGCGACGTGAAGCTGCTGAGAGAACAGCCAGCAGCTTCACAATTCAAGACCTAGCTGAACAGAATAGGCTCTGTGGGTCGGGTGGGGGTGCAGCAAGGCAGCCTCCTTCCCTGCTACTGTTCAGGACTTTCTTAAAGCTATACTATTCCAAGAAATGTGAGCTGTTAGCTACTGAATCTCAATCATCATTCTTTTTTAACTTGGAGGACTACAGTGAGCCGCCATATGGAAACAGTCAGAGAGCCTTCACATACAAAACACAAGGAGCAATGCTAACTCAGAGAGAGGACTTTGAAACAAATTCTCACATCGTGTGAATGCTTATACACAAGTTATGCAGTGTTTTCCACGTTTTTATTAACCGAGTTAAGAAATATTAATCTTAAATGCACAAGCTAACAAAGTTTTTAAGTGATCGTCGTCGGATAGAAACCAAAACTTCCGTACAGAGCCAGGAGATTGTTTTTATTCTGCACGTAATCGTGGTGGTTTAGTGGTGCGGTTCGCTCTCCTGGCACTGCACGGAAGTTTTGTTTGATTTTGTCCTTTGGATTGATCGGATAGAAACACAGTTGCTTCGCAATTTAAACTGCACTAATTTAAATATTCAGTAAAGCAAGAAGAAACTAAGCATTGTGACCAACTGTCCAAATTGTTGACCTCGTATTTTTGGTCTGTTTCTCGTAAAAGATGTGGTAGGCTGGCAATTCACTGACTGAGAATTGAAGTCACTAAATAATGGCATCAGACTGATTCAGACTTCTTATCATTTAATAAATGTTTATTTTATTTTATTTTATTTTACATTTGTTGACCGGGCTAGTCCAGCTGGATGATTTCCATTTTCAGTGGAGGCCCGGGGAGAAAAGCTCCACAGATTAAAATAAGGTTATAGAGATTAAACAATTACAATAAATGTGTGAGACTCAGACAGTGAGCAACAATGCATACATATTAGTTTAGATAAAGTAATACAAAACACATAGTACTATCTACGTATTGAGAAAGGCATTAATTGTTTACAGTACTATTATGCGAGAATAGGGTAATTACATATTTTAAAATGTAAATACATAATTATAACAGACAATTTTTTTTTTTTTTTTTTTTTTTTTTTTTTGAGAGCAGTAGAAACAGTACAGTCATACGGTTGTAATGTCATTTGTGATGACAGAGAAAGATAGTTTTGAAATAAGGAATTCTGATAGTAAAAAGAATAAAGTAGATTAGTCTGGTTTGGTACAAGAGCAAAGCCAGAAGTTGGTCAGATGTAAAAAAAGTTGTTTTTTAAAAAGATGTAAGGAGCCAAGAGCAGTAATGTGTGAGGGGAGGTTATTCCATATTTTGCCTACTGAGTTGGAGAAAAGGCAGTTACCTGCAGAATTTGTGATCCTGGTTGTGTTGACTTGTAGCTTTTGTGGAGCGCAGCTGTTTCAAGTTATTATAGGGGGTCAAGAGGTTACTAAGAGCAGGTGTCTTAGATGGTTGATATAGAATGTTATGTGTTACTACTAGTTGTTGATAGATAAGTTTATTAGGAAGTTCCAACCAGTGTAACTGTTTTAAGTTTATACAGTGGTGTGTTCTATACTGAGATGCTGTGGCAAAACGTGCTATATTGTGGTAGGATGTAGACAGTTTCCTAAGGTTGCTTTTAGAGAGGTTAGTGTAAATGGAGGAAGCATAAAGTAGGGTAGAGATAAGATGTGATTGTGCTAAGGTGGTTCGTGCTTCTGGAGTAAGGAAGGGTTTAATTCTGTACAGTGAACCGATCTTTTTATTAACTGCTTTTATAGTGTTATTGATGTGATAATCATAGCTGAGATTATTATCAATAGTGACACCAAGCAGTTTGGTAGTAGAGTCAGGGGAGATGAGGGAGTTGTCACTTGCAGTAATAGTAAAGTTTAGTTGAGAAGATTTGTGGGTAGGTGTGAATAGTAAAAGTTTTGTTTTCTTGGGGTTGAGTAGTAGACATCTTTTTGAGAACCACTGTTCGACGGTAGAAAAGGTAGATTGTGTCAGTGACTGAAGTTCAGATTGAGTGGAGGCTGTGCAAATAATGGTGGAATCATCTGCATATTGTATACAGGTAGTGTTTTGGATAGATGATTGAAGATCATTAATAAAGATAGTGAATAAGAGTGGGCCTAGTATAGATCCTTGAGGTACTCCTAAAGAGATGGGTAGTAGAGCAGATAGAGAATTTTTCCATAGTACTGCTTGTTGTCGGTTTTCAAGATAGGATGAGAACCAGGTTAAGGAAGAGAAATCTAAGGCAAGGGATTTTAATATGTGAAGAAGAAGTGTATGGTTGACCATGTCGAAGGCTTTAGACAGGTCTAGAAAAAGAGAAGAGGTTAGTTTGTTGTTGTTACGGTTACAGTTGATGGTATTGGTAAAGGAAAGTAGTGCAGTAGTAGTACTATGTGAAGGTCTAAATCCATGTTGAGTGTTAGCTAGTAGGTTGTTTTGAAGGAGATGGTTAAGTAGTTGTTTATGTATACATTTTTCCATGATTTTAGCTAGTGGAGATAATAGTGCTATAGGTCGAAAGTTAGAAAGGTCAGTGGATTTGCCTCCTTTGTGTAGGGGTATGATATGTGATATCTTCCAAATTGATGGAAAAGTACTTTCTTTTATGGATCTATTTATTAGGATAGAAACAGGGTAGGCAATAGATTTAGCTGCTATTTGAAGGAATTCAGCAGGAAGTTTATCTGCTGAGGGGGTAGTGGGTTTAAGTTTTTGTAAGAGAGATTGAATGTATGAGGTGGGTATGGGTTGAAGTTGGAGGGGAAGAAGGGAATTATTTAAGTTACTTAAGAGTAGTTGCGAAGCATCGGGAGATAAGTGGTTAGCTAGACTTTGTATGGAAGAAGTAAAGAAGGTATTGAAGTTGTTAGCTATTAACGAGGGATTATCAGGGACTAAATCCTGTTGGTTTGGTGTAACTACTTTGCCTGGGGTAAGTAGATTATTGATAGTAGACCAGAACTTTTTTGGTTCCTTTTTGGTGGATTGCTGAAGTTCGAGGTAATAATTCTTTTTATCGGAGAGGATGGCTTTTTTGGTATTGTTTCTAAGCTCTCTAAAGGTTTCATGATCTGTTGGGTTTCTAGAGGAACGCCATTTTTTCCAAGATTTATTTCTCAGTTTGATTTTTTGTTTAGTATTAGTGGTTAGCCAGGGTGCTGTTTTGGTCTTTGTTCTAATGGTATGACTTGGGGCATGTAGATTTAAGATTGCGAGGAATGCTGAGTTGAAATGTTCAACGGCATTGTTAAGTGAGAGGTGTTTTAGAGGGGTCCAGTTGTAATGTGAGAGTTCTGTTTGAAACTGTTCAGGATTAAATTGTTTTTTTGAATATAGTGTTCTCTGAGAGGTAGGTAAGTTTAGATTAGTCTTAGTCCTAATGACATAGGTGAGGGAGTGATCGCTAAGGTCATCAGGAAGGATGCCAGTTTGGTAGGTTTGTAGGGGAGAGTTGGTAAGAATCCAGTCTAGGGTGGTTTCTTTTTTGCTCTTATTATTTATTCTAGTGGGACTATCAATTAGTTGTTTGAAACCATAAAGGTTTATATGGGAAGTAGGGGTAGCATTGTTACAAGATTTCCAATCAATGTTAAAGTCCCCAAGGACTAGTGTTTCTTGGGGGAGGTTATTAGAGAGTTGTTCAAGAAGTTGTTCTAAAGTAGGGATGTTATTTCCAGGGGGGAGGTATGCACAGACGATGTTTATTGCTTTAGTAGTATTAATTTGAATTTTGGAGCAGATTATTTCAGCATTATTTGTTTGGGTAAGGGTAAGGTCAAGAAGAGAAAGCTTCAGGTTTGTTTTATATACAATAGCTACTCTACCTCCCTTCCTGGAGGTACGGTCAAGTCTAACAATGTTGTATCCCGGTGGGGTGATTTCAATGTCTTTAATTGAAGGTTTTAGCCAAGTTTCTGATAAGCATAGAATGTCAAATTTATGTACATCTAATAGGGCATGGAGTTGACTAAGTTTGTTACAGATGCTACATATATTGAGATGGGCCAAGGTTAATAAGTTAGAGTGAGTAGTAGATGAAATAGAGAAGGGTTTGATATGATTTTTGTGAGTTTTTGTAGTAGTAGCTTGAGGGCCTGGGTTGGGGTGTATGTCACCATCTAGTAGTAGATGGAGTAGTGTAAAATAGTTTTCAACTTTATATTTTAGGAGGGTGTCGAATATTTTCTTTGTTTTAGTTTTCGGTACTTTGTAGTGTAATAGCCTATGGTATTTGGCAAATGTATGCTAATAAAAACAAATCCTGTTGTTTTTAGTAACGTTCTACGTTTATAAGAGTAATATTTAAAATATGTTCCTATTTTGGGGCCTTTGCCCCTCCATTATTTTAGGCTGTGTCCAGATAGAAGTTGAGAGGTATGCTTAAAAGCTGAAGCAGACAATCCTCTTTAGGTCAGATCCCACTGAGGGAAAGCTTGATCTGATATTGTTAATCCTCATCCACTTCCTTACATATGGGGTTACGGTTCCGATATCGGAACCGAGCCGGCCATATACCAAGCTCGCGCCAGCGATAAACTCTCGAGCTAAGCAATGTCTTACCCATAATCCCCCTCTCCCTGTTACCCCAGATGTTATGTGATCCTATCTCGCCTACATTCTGACTGATGGGTTCGGAGCCGATCCCTCGGCTCCGACTCGGCACGCTTATGCTATAGAGCGAGGCCTCTAACTGGCTGAGCTATCTTTATCCCAGGATGCACCACCACTAATCCCCCAGATCTCGTTTGCCGCTATCAAGCTTAGACGTGGTCTCAACATTGGCTGGGCTAAGTACTAGTTATTAGGCTTTTTCCTGTCACAAAGTTCTTTACTTTGAACCCAAAAGCTGTTTTAACAGCTATTGTTACTATTTTGGTGTGTTTGGTGATTTTCTGTTAGTAAACTCGTGAAATTTTTAGTCAGGGAAGGTTTCCCGTTTTAGTTAGAGGGGCCCTGTTACTTTGCTGTTTGTGAATATTCTTGGGTCAAGTACCCGTTTAAGTTAGAGGGTCTTGACCCTCTCTATCTCGTTTTTTTGTCCACTAACTGTTTAGTTTTAAAAAAAAAATATATATATATATATATATATATATATATATATATATATATATATTATTGTTATATTTGTTAAAGTTTAGGTTGGTTAAACGTTATATATCTTAAACTTGTGGTGTTTAACTAAAGTTTAGTGTTTTTGTCACTTGGATAATTATGTCTAAAGAACACAAACCCTCCGGGTTTAAGAAATGCACGAGGTGTGGTTTTAAAATGTCCATAACAGACGACCACGCCTCGTGCGTCTATTGCTTAGGTGCTAAGCATTTGCAAGAGTCGTGTAGTGTGTGCCACGCGTTCTCTTCGAGAGTCCTCCAGGAGAGGAAAAACAAATTAATCCTCAAGGGATTAATCAAGCCTTCCTTCAAGGAGGCTTTATCTTCCTCTCCGTCTCCTTCTAAAAAGAGGAAAGCATCGGCTCCGACCAGTCAGTCGGAAACGACCGCTAAGAAAACAAAGCAGACTTCTCCATCGGCTCCACGGACTTCGGAGCCGAGGTCGGAACGGTCTGCCTCGATGCCTCCAGCCTCGACCCCTCTGGTTTCGGAGCCGAGGTCTGGGGCATCGAGAGGCGGGTCACCCTCATCGGCTCCACTGATATTGGAGCCGATAAGGGTTATCGGCTCAGACTCTTCCCCCTCGGAGCCGAAGTCCTTATCGGTACCGAGGGAAATTTCCTTGAAACCTTCCTCGGAGCCGATAATTGTTGAGTTGTTTCGGAGCCGGTCCCCGAGCCCTTCGGAGCCGATGGAGAAATCGGTTCGGGCCCGATCGGTATCCTCGAGATCATCCAAGATGTCTGATTCGGACATCGACAGGGTGCTCCTTCGACTCTTCCAGTCTCCAGTGTTCCAAAAGATGGTTTCGGCTCCAGCCCATTTGGCTTCGGAGCCGATGGTCTACCCCCCTACTGTGTTTCCTCCTCCAACAGCTTCGGCACCGTTGGAGCCGGTGCTGGTGGAACCTGTGGAGGTGTTAGGGTCGGGCCCGACCCTTGCTCCAACTCCGGCTCTTGGGTCGGAGTTCAGTACACGGACTTCTTCCTTCGGCCCTGGGGGGGAGGCTTCGGGATTGATGCTTTCGGTCCCAAGTCTCCTCTCAAGGTGCGTCGGCGGGAGTACCGTCCACTGTCGTGGCCACGGAGGTGGGACCCTCCCAGGATTCTGGTGGTCCCGCCTTCAGGGCTATGAGGAGTGCTTTAGCCAAATCTTCCTTGGCTACCTCCACAGTTTCCCCGGCTCCTTCCCTACATTTGGAGACTGGGTCGTTGGCAGTCCCCCTGTCCTTAGACAGCGGAGCCCCTGGGCCTCAGGTTACCCCCGCTGGGGTTTCTCCCCCTCCTGGAGGTCCTTCTGAAGCCTCTTCGGAAGAACCCCCCAGGAAGAGATCGTGCAAGAGGAAGCACGTTGACTCCTGATGAGTCTCTGACATCTGACACTGATCTCGATGATGCAGAAGGGTCCCCTAAGTCGTCCTCGGATGATGTCTCCTTTGCAGACATCCTGGAAGCCCTAAAACAACGAGGCGGCTGGCAGTCCAAACCTCCCTCTGCTGATGAGTCGGTGTTCCTGAAGGCCTTCGGGGCTCAGCCCTCCGCCTCCTGGGTGTCTCCGCCCTTCGACGAGCTCTTGGATTTGATCTGTTGAAGGGCGTGGGAACACCCAGACTCTGTGGAACCGGTGCCCGCTCGTCCGAACAAATTTCTCTCGGCACCCCCGGATAGAGAGTTCCTTACTAAAGGTGTGGCTGTAGATGCTATGGTAGTGGCATCTGCTACCCAGCAAGATGTAGCAGAGGCTTCTACGTCCGTCCATCCTCCTAATAAGGAGTCTAGGAGCATGGATCGGTATGGAAAGCGCACCCTTAGTTCAACGGCCTTTACACTGAGGTCCTTGAACTACCTGACGCACTTTATGAGATTTCAGAGGGATCTGATTAAGGAGCTATCCGATACCCTCTTGGGTAACCTGCCTGAGGAGCTGGCCCAGACGGTTGGCTCTCAGCTGGCTACAATGTCGTCCATTTGAACTCGTCCATGAGGCTCATTTCTATGCGGCCGAAGGCGAGTAGAGCGGCAGTACAGGCATTGCTCTACGGAGACAAGCCTGGCTCCGCCTGTGTCATTTCATGGAGGCCTTTAAGTCTTCTTTGCTGACACCTTTGATGGGTCCTCCTGTTTGGACCCAAGGTAAAGACACACTAACCCGCTGTGAACAGGAAGGTAAGACTCTGACTGCCGTAGGGGCACGATTTTCCACTCCCTTTCGGCCTTATCCCAAGGCTAAAAGAGGAGGGAAAATGTGGTTCTGTAGATCTCAGAAGCCTTACCCCTCTCAGCAGGAAGGTTCCCCCTCCAGAGGCAGAGGAGGGGGAAATTCATCCGGAAGACGCCGTCCCAGAGGCGGCAGAGGCCCTCGCAACACTGGAGACCGCGAGTCCTTTCGTGGCTCTTCACCTTTTCATAGTCCCTGAGGGATTGCCCGGCTGTGCTGCTCCGGAGCCAGTCGGGGGTCGTCAAGCACCTGAAGGCCTGGGAAGGGATCACTCAGGACCGATGGGTGCTTCGGATTATCGCTGGAGGTTACTCCATCCCATTCTCTCACTCCCCCCCTCAGTCCAAAAAAATCCCGGACCCGCCACCCAGTCAACGGGATACCGCAGCCTCAGAAATTTCAAAGCTGCTGCAAAAAGGAGTCATCCAACCGGTCCCCGCAGACCAGATTGGATTAGGGACTTACTCAAGATTCTTTTTGGTGCCAAAAAAGACCGGGGACTTGAGGCCCATTTTGGACTTAAGCATCCTAAACCGTTCAGTCAGAAAGTCCAAGTTCCGAATGGTCACTCTACAAACCATTCTCCCATTGTTGGAGAAGGGTGTTTGGATCTGCTCCATAGATCTCAAGGACGCATATTATCATATCAGGATACATCAAACGTCCAGGAGACATCTGCGCTTCAGCCTAGGAGGCAGTCATTTTCAGTTCCGTGCGCTGCCCTTTGGTCTCACCACAGCCCCCAGGGTGTTCACCAAGTGCTTGGCAGTAGTGACTGCTCACCTGAGAAGTCTAGGATTCCAGGTGTTTCCGCATGCCTAGACGACTGGCTCCTAACTGCCACCTCCAAGCATCTACTTCTGCGGAGCCTACAAGCCACTATATCACTGGGCAATTCCCTTGGAATCACCTTCAGTTGGCCAAAGTCTGTGTTGCAGCCTTCTCAAAGAATAAGATTCATAGGGGTAGAGATAGACTCAAACCAGATGCGGGTCTATCTACCTACAGACAGAATTCAAACCATACAAAATCAAGTTCGAGCCTTACTCCCCAGGTCCAAAGCCCCAGCCAGAATGGTCCTGCAGCTATTGGGATCCATGTCTGCCACGGTTCTTCTAGTCCCCTTGGCAAGGTTGCACATGAGAATCCTCCAGTGGCTTCTTTCAACTCAGTGGTCCTTTCAGGAACTCCCTCTCAATCACTTCATATGGATCACGGAATCTTGCAAACGGGACCTTCACTGGTGGCTAGTGCCCTCCAATTTGGATCAGGGACGACCCTTTGTTCTTCCTCCTCCGGCGGCCACTTTGACCACGGACGCCTCCCAGATGGGGTGGGGGGGGCATTCCCTGGGCAGGTCAGTCCAAGGCAAATGGCACCCGGAAGAGACTCCTCTTCATATCAACATCCTAGAAATGAGGGCAGTACTCCTGTCCCTTCAAGCCCTTCACGATTATCTCCCTCAGGGCGTAATTGCTGTTCACTCAGACAACATGTCAGTTGTCTGGTACCTGAACAAACAGGGAGGGAGCAGATCCTATCCTCTTTACAGAGAAGCCATGAGAGTTTGGGAATGGGCAGTCTCGACCAAACGCTTCCTAGTGGCCACTCACATACCGGGCAAGTCCAATGTCATAGCCGACAGATTGAGCAGAACCATCCTCTCTCCTCACGAATGGTCTCTGAATATGACAGTTGCAAATCAGATTTTCAGCGAATGGGGAGTTCCGTGTTGCGACCTCTTTGCGACTCCTCTGAATGCGAAGTGCAAAGAATTTTTCTCCCTAACCCCGGCTCCGGGGAAGAGCCCCATGGACGCATTAGTCCATCCTTGGCCCACCGGCTTGCTTTATGCCTTCCCTCCAGTTCCTCTCCTCCCAAGGGTGATTCAAAAGGCATCTCTCTTAGGGAGCAAGATGATCTTAATTGCTCCTTACTGGCCTCGTCAAGTGTGGTTCCCCTATCTTTGGAAACATGCTCTGGAAGGTCCATGGTTCCTGGACCAGGTCCCAGACCTACTGATTCATCAGTCGGGACTATTCCACCAGTCCCTACACACCTTAAAATTGACGGCCTGGCTCCTCCTCTTCCGACGATAGTCAGGAGTCATACACTGGATCCAGATGTTGTGCACATATTATCTTCAGCCCATAAGTCTGCTACAAAGAAACTGTATTCTAGCAAATGGAAAAGGTTTGCTATTTGGGCTCAACTCCGGGGCCTGGACCCCATTTCTATTTCCGTGGCAGAAGTACTAAAATTTCTGACCTCTCTTTTCAATCAAGGCTCTTCAGTTTCTACCATCAAAGTACAATTGGCAGCAATTTCTAATTTTCATGAATCCATAGACCCACCTTTAATGAGCAACAGATTGTGTAAGACCTTCTTGAAAGGTGCTGCTCTATTAAGACCTCCGATTTCTCATCCTGCACCTCCATGGGATCTCGATATAGTGTTGCGTGCCTTGACTTCTTTCCCCTTCGAACCGGCAGCTACCTGTGATCTAAAGTTTCTATCATGGAAGACAGCCTTTCTAGTGGCGATTACTTCAGCCAGAAGGGTTTCAGAGCTTCAAGCTTTATCAGTGAAACCCCCGTACTTGGTTTTTCATACAGACAGAGTATCCCTCAGACCAAATCCTTCTTTTGTTCCTAAAGTTTGTTTTACTTTATGCTTACAACAATCATTAGAGCTTCCAGTTTTTTTCCCAAAATACTCTAACAGAGCGGAATTTATATTCCACACGCTAGATGTCCACAGACAGTTACATTTTTATTTGGATAGGACCAAACAAACAAGGAAAACAGATCAGTTGTTTGTATCCTTTGCAGAAAACAAATTGGGCAACGCTGTCACAAAGGTCACTATTGCCAAATGGATCAGGGACTGTATTACTCAAGCTTATATTTATTCTAACAAAGAGCTTACCACCTCTGTCAAGGCTCATTCTACAAGGGCTATGGCTACTTCTGTAGCATTTCATTCTAAGTTTGCTATTGGTGACATTTGTGCTGCGGCTACATGGTCTTCCCCGCACACCTTCATTTCCCACTACAAATTAGATGTGGCATCTAGAGGACGAGCTTCATTTGGTTCCACAGTGCTCAGGAGTGTTTTCCAATGAGCCACCCGGGATTTAGGTGCTAGGGACGCTGTCCCATCAGTCAGAATGTAGGCGAGATAGGATCACATAACATCTTTTAGTTATGTACTCACCATAACGTCAGATGTTTGGGATCCATCTCGCCTACATTCCTAATAACCCACCCTCCTTCCCCCTTCCTTGGAGATCAGAGGATATCAGAAGGTCCGAATCCTGTTGTTTCATCTTGAAACATCTAACAATGTTATATAAACAAGTTGTGCATGTGTGCATGAATGCGGACAAACAAGATCTGGGGGATTAGTGGTGGTGCATCCTGGGATAAAGATAGCTCAGCCAATTAGAGGCCTCGCTCTATAGCATAAGCGTGCCGAGTCGGAGCCGAGGGATCGGCTCCGAACCCATCAGTCAGAATGTAGGCGAGATGGATCCCAAACATCTGAAGTTATGGTGAGTACATAACTAAAAGATTTCGTTTGCCGCATCGTCATCAGGTTGTGTCAGACTGTTGCTCTTGAGCTACGTGAAACCTTTTTTTGTCCTTTTATTTCAAAATAAGGACTTTTTCTCTCAGAAAAGTTGATTTTCTGATTTCTCTTACCTTATCTCATTTAGCGACTCCCTTTTCTTTCAGTTTTCTAAAAATGTTTTAGTCACTTTCACCCTTTTTTATCTAATGTAAGGTATCAGTTGATTACCATAGTTGGTAGATAGCCTTTTCTTTCTTTCCTTCGAGTAATTTTGTGTTTTTTTATTATTGTTGGTATTTGCCTTTCTTTTAACATGACCGATAAAAAAGGTAGTACTGGTTTTAAAAGATGGTATGATTGTGGACATAAACTACCTACTTCAGATGCACATTCTTTGTGTGTTTTCTGTTTAGGTGCGCCTCACTTAACTGTTGACCCACCCTGTGGGATTTGTAAGAATTTTTCCAACAGGACAATGATAGAGAGGAAAAATTAACTTTTGCTGAAAGGGTTACTAAAGTCTCCCTTTTCAGAGGCTATTTCTGGGTCGGAGGCCTCAACCCCTCCAAGATCCCATAAAAAGAAGTCTAAGGATGCTTCTAAGGCTAAACCTCTTCCTTCGTCCCTGGCTGGGGACTCTCATCAACCAAGAAAGAAAGCAAAGATTTCTGCTTCGGATCCAACCCTCTCGCATCCGACACTTTCGACGCCTAGATCTTCGGCTCCTAAAATGTCCTCGGCACCACCTATGTCTATGGCACCGATGTCCTATGCTGTATTGGAACCGAGGGGCCCCTCGGTGCAGACTTCTTTACCAGCACCGACCTCACAGTCGGCGCAGACCACCATTGTTTCGGAACCGACAGCTCAGTCCTTGTTTACTATTTTATCAGTTCCAACCTTGGCACCAACAACTACTTCGACACTGACCTTTTCGTCGGTGCAGACCATTACATCGGCACCAATGACTTCCTCGGTGCAGACACCTGTAGTGCAGTCCTTTACAGCACTGTTGTTTTCGGTGCAGTCTACTGAGATGGGCACCGACCTGCCCTCATCTCTCGATAGACCTCTTTCCCCCTCAGCTGTTTCTGTGAGATCTACCAGAAGCCTCTCCCAACATATGACTTATTGCGACTTGTGGATCAAGTGCTTTTGGCCAGAGGAATTCCACCTCCCAAGACCTGTCCTTCTCCCTTGAAATCTACTGACGTAGTACAGTCTTCCCCCTCTATGGTTCCCTTTATGGATCTCTCTAAGGAGCTGGAGTTGCCTTCGTGGCAGAAAAATTTTGCTACGACCCAGGATTTGACTTTTCTTAGCCGTCCTGGGACTCCCAGTTGGCAGGCTGGATCACTTAGGGGAGAGGTGACTTCCCCCTTGGGCACTCACCCCTCTTCTAGTGGACCTGCCTTCCAAGTCATGGAGAAGGCTTTGGTGTCTACCGCTGATACTGTGCTTATTATCTCACCATCCTCCTCTGGACCACTATGTACACAGGTCGTTTGTAGTGGACACCGGGCGCAGAGGTCTCAGGATATACTCCCACAGGATACCCCCTTGGTGTTGTCTTCCCCAGCGTCTCCCTCTGAGGAAGTTCATCGGAAATCCTCATGCAAGAGGAAACATATGGACTCCACTGAGGAGTCTCTCACTGAAGACACAGACTTTGATGATGGGGAAGGGTCCTCTCATTCACCTTCTGATGTATCCTTTGGTGATATCCTAGAAATCCTTAAACAGAGAGGGGAATGGCAGTCCTCTAACCCGACTTCTGAGGAGTCTGTGTTCCTGTAGGCTTTTCGCGCCTGGCCCCCTACCTCCTGGGTTACCCCACCTGCAGACGAACTGGTCCGGCTCATTGTGCAGTGTGCATGGAAGACCCCTGATACTGTTGAGGCCATTCCTCGGAGGCCAGACAAAATCTTGTCCCCCCTGCTTCTGAACCTCATTGGTCTAAAGGTCTCCCTGTAGATGCTGTGGTGGTGGCAGCCACAACTAAGAAAGACCTGGCACAAGAGGAGAGCCAGACTGTCCATCCACCCAACAAAGAGTCCAGGGCATTGGATAGGATGGGGAAGCACACCTTTGCATCAGCAACCTTTGCTATCAGGTCCCTGAATTATATGGCACACTTCACCAGGCTTCAAAGAGACCTAGTATCTGAGCTTTCTGAAACTTTGGCAGGTGCCGTGTCTGATGATGTCCGTGACAAAGTGGCCTCTTATCTGGCCACTATTGAATCAATTTTGAACTCCTCCATGCGCTTGGTGTCCCACGCATCAGAAGGAGTGGCTAGAGCAGTGAGTTCAGGCATTGTTTTGAGATGGCATGCCTGGATGCGCTTATGTAATTTCGCAGAACCCTTCAAGGCTTCCTTTCTCAATGCTCCCATCGAGTCCTCCTCCTTGTTTGGACCCAAAGTAAAAACTACATTGGCCAGGTGTGAACAGGACGGTAACACCCTGTCTGCCGTAGGTGTCCGTTATTCTTCCCCCCAACATGTTTTCTCCAAAAACCAAAAGAGCGGGAATATGTGGTACAGAAAATCTCAGGGTCCTTTCCGTGACACACAGGCCGATTTTTCCCCTAGGGGTAGAGGGGGAAACTCACAAGGAAGATGCCCCTTTCGGGGCGGAGGGGGTCCGCATAATCAGGGTTCCAGAGATTTCTTCTCTGGGCAATCCTACCAGCGCTCCTGAAGAATGGCCCGACCCCTTTCCTCTGGAAGTGGTTGGGGGACGTTTCTCTTTGTACCCTTCTGCCTTGCTAACCATTACCAATGATTCTTTGGTACAAAGGATAATAACCAGAGGTTACAAGATCCCCTTCGAACTTTGTTCTGTCCCTCCATCAAGGTTTCCCGACATTCTACCCAGTCAAAGGGAAGAAGCAGCTCTAGAGATTACAAAGCTACTAAACAAAAGAGTCATCCAAGTAGTCCCAACAGACCAGATAGGATCCGGATTCTACTTGAGACTATTTTTGGTGCTAAAGAAAACCGGGGACTGGAGACCAAGTTTGGATCTCAGTGTGCTAAACAAATTTGTGAGTGTGCAAAAATTTCGGATGGTCACTATACAGTCTATCATTCCTCTCTTGGAAAAAGATGATTGGATGTGCTTGATAGATCTTCAGGATGCGTACTACCACATAAAGATGCTCAGACCATCAAGAAGATTCCTTTATGCCTTCCCACCCACTCTCCTCATTCCTCACTTTCTAAAGACAGTCCGTCGATTGAAGAGCAAAGTGATCCTTATTGCTCCATATTGGCCTCATCAGATTTGGTTCCCCTTTCTGTGGCCTCACCTGCTAGATCAACCATGGATTCTTCGTCCAACCTCGGAGTTGATCTCCCATCTGCAGAATCTGATTCACCCCTACCTACACAGTCTGAAGCTCACAACTTGGCTCCTCCAATTCCCTTGATTGCCAGGCAAAATGATCTTCCCTCACAAGTACGGGACATTCTTATTGCATCTCATAAGCCTTCCACTAGAATGACTTATCTAGGCAAATGGAAAAGATTTACCTGTTGGCTGAAAGATAAGGGAATTGATCCCTTTTCAGCATCGGTGTCGATGGTACTCAAATATCTAACCGCCCTATTTCAGTCGGGGCTGTCAGCATCTACCATTAGAGTACATTTGGCTGCGATCTCTAATTTCCACGAGAATGTCCAAGACTCCTCCCTCATGTCTCACAAGTTATGTAAAGCCTTCATAAAGGGTGTGAATCATCTGAAACCCCCTTTCAGCGAATGTATTCAACTTTGGGATTTATCTTTAGTTCTTCAAGTTCTGACATTGCCCCCTTTTGAACCAGCTGCTTCATGCGACCTCAAATATCTGTTGTGGAAGACCTTGTTTTTGGACGCTATTACTTCTGCCAGACGTATCTCTGAGCTTCAGGCCCTATGTACAAAGAGTCCATACTTGATTTTTCATCCAGACAGGGTATCCTTAAGAACTAACCCTTCCTTCTTGCCAAAAGTCATTTCTGAATTGTCTATTAATCAGACCATTGAATTGCCAGTGTTTTTTCCTGATCAGTCTAATGAGGGAGAATACTGCCTACATACCTTAGATGTACACAGACAATTCCGTTTCTATTTGCAAAGGACTAAATCTTTACGTAAATCAGATCAGTTATTCTTGGCTTTTTCTGGATCTAGATTAGGATGTGCTGTTGCTAAGGTCACATTAGCTAGATGGTTAAAAGACACTGTGACCCGTATTTATTCGGTACACAATACTTCTTTGCCAACTACCATCAAGGCTCATTCAACAAGGTCAGTGGCAACTTCTGCTGCCTTCCATGCCAGAGCTTCTTTACATGACATCTGTGCAGCTGCAACTTGGGCCACTCCTCACACCTTCATCAATCATTACAAGTTGGACTTGGCCTCCAGGGGAAGAGCATCTTTTGGTTCTATGGTGCTCAGGAATGTCCTTCCATGAAAGCTTCCCAGGAATAGAGGTAGCTGGGGACTCTGTCCCATACATAAGGAAGTGGACGAAGATTAAAAATATCAGATAAAGAAGTTATGTCTTACCATAACGTTTCATCTGTATTGTTGATCCTCGTCCACTTATTACAACCCTCCCTCCTTCCCCCTCCTATGGCTTTTAGTGGATCTCACCATCCTTCTCTTTAGGTCATTTGACCAGAGATAGCCTCTACCTTTTTCTGACTTGCAAACTCAATCTGAGGTAACAGGGAGAGGGGAATTATGGGTAAGAGAGTGCTTAGCTCGAGAGTTTATCGCTGGCGCGAGCTTGGTATATGGCCAGCTCGGTTCCAATATTGGAACCGTAACCCCATACGTAATGAGTGGACGAGGATCAACAATACAGATGGAACGTTATGGTAAGACATGACTTCTTTTTTCATAAGATACAAACACGGGATGTAAATGGTATACATTTCAAAACTACGGACCAAACAAAGATTATTCGTGGAAACCTTGACTCTAGATGATTGTCACTGTTGAAGTGATATCCAGACCCCATGTGCAAACATGTGAAAAAAAGGTTGTGGATGGATGGATGTGAATGGTAGATGGCAACAGAATTGTTAGGAAAAGATATCAAAATGACTTTGTGCGCAGATCTGAAAGTAAATTAGTTCTGATTTTCCCAGCTGGAACTTGAAAGATAGTACACTAATCCAAATCACATAATGTTTACCCAGTGTTTTAATTACTACCAGAGTGTAGGAAATTAAATATTCCCCGAATAGAACATTCACCACCAACAGCATATTCTAATTTTGGGGGTCCTCTTCTTTGTGGGAGGGGCCCCTCCACCTGCCACCCATATGATCACAGTGACTATTTATTCAGATTCAGTCACAAGTAGTTGAGTCAGTCATGATACATTCATGTTTAACCTCCTGTTGTAAAAATATGACCACTGAGCTCCAAGATGTTAAGATGTGTATAATTACCTAAACAAGTCACAAACTATGCTATGACTAGGTCATCTTAATCTCACATTTTAATTTACGGAAATACAGAATCCTACTTAACAGTTTATTTTAGTTTTGCATTACAATATATTTTATTTACTACAGGAATGTATCCAATGTGTTGTCTTGGCCTAAGGCTTGCCCTCACTTCACTCGGTCGCTTACAGTGTAATGTTACTTGCACTCAGCACTTTAATTTTGCTTATGTTTAGCAGGAAAGACAGACCAACAGTATACAATTTTGAGGATTATTAAGCAAGCCCAAGCGAAGCAGAGATGAACCAATGCCTGTACTAAGTTGTAGCAGCTTAACCTGTATGAGGAAAGAGGGGGGTGGGGGAAAAGAGAAGGCAGTAGGAGTGGTTAGAGGAATACCTTGATTGACTGACACCACACCAGAGCCCACATCTGATGAAGTGACAAAACTAAAATGTATGTTTTGAACGTTAATGCTGGTGATTTCATTAAAAGTTTGATTTTAATTGACTCTCGGTGTTTACGCTGTCAAAACAAAACGTGGTACATTTGGCAATTTCTTTGCTGACTGGGAGCTTTATTGTGCATCTCTGGGTTTTTGTTTTGGATTTACTGAACTTTAAGCATACTTTGACTTAGGAATGGTGTCTACTCCAGTTATGGTATTAGAAACCCAAAAGTCTTGGAGAAATTAAAAAAAGCAAGAAATCACTATCAGTGAATTGTGCCTGAGTTGATTCCCTTTTTGGGGAAATTTCCCCTTTTTGAGTTGGAGCAACCCTGGAGTTGGTATATATAAATTTGGAGGGTGAGGGGGACTTGCCCCCCACATTGGGGGTGTAGAGGGACTTGTCTCCTGCCAAAACATTTTAAAAAGTGTTTTTCAGCAAGATATGTTGGTTCAGTGATTTCAATTCTTGGTACATTCGCTTTCATCTACTCATAGTGGAAGGATATGTGCCTTGCACTCAAGTAGGCATAAATTTCAAGGATATACATGGACATGGCTCCATTGAGGAAACATAATTTATACTGCACATAGAAGGAGAGAGAGAGATGTGTCAGTGGTGGCTGCCAACTGAAATTTTTTTTGCACCCTCCTTACAAACTGCAGTACAACAAAACCTGATCTTTTCTGATGTACACAGACAGACAGACCTAAAGTAGAAGGTCCATAAGCAACTGCAATTGTTTCTGTGACCAAATACATTTATATTAGGCAAACGTGGATGCTAGGAATGCAATATGCAAAGTTACATACATCAAAGAAATTTCTCAGGTGCAGTTTCTTACTGTATGATATTCATTCTCGGGTTTTGATTTGGTAAATGTTAGTATAAAAATACATTTGAAAAATAAATTAAGGAGTTGAACAGCTAGGTGTCAGGTGGCAAGCAGAAATTTTCTTTGCAAACAGATTTTACCCATTACAGTGATCATAAAACATTTTACATTAGGTAAAAATTGTGTTACTAAGTTTAAAGCCCATCTTCACTGTTATGATGTTTGACAGAAGTGATATAACATCACCCATGATATTAACATAAATGTAAATGATACCAGGTTACAAATGCATTTATGGTAATAATAAAAGGCATCTAGTGACATTTTCTTCAGACATGCTTCCTCTGGAATGTTATCATCTGTCATATAAATGGAAACTGAAGAAGAAGGGTGCATAATATTACAATTGGCATCACTACACTTTGATTATATCACTGATATCCAGTCAGTATATTTGGCACATTTCTCCTGTTGAAGCAGTACACAAGACCATGACATACGTGCAAGACTTTCTCAAACTCAGATCATTGCTTCTTTCCAAGGAAAGCACTGTCCATTTGGGGGTGTGGGGAGTATACGAGACCATGCCATACGTGCAAGACTTTAGTCAAATTTAAGCAATGAGAAGATCTGAAGCAGTCTGCATACATGGGGTTACACTAAAACAGAATTAAGTAGCTTTTAACTTGATTAAATTAGAAGATTTATTATTATTAGTATTATTATTATTTCTGGCAGGAAGGTTCAGAGGCACAGCAGCATATTTACAGTGAGGGTCTACTGATACAAGATCAAGACAAATAACATTTACCCACAAAAAGTATGTGATAATAAAATTTCCAAAAATGCAGAAGTGGGGCTAGGGAAACAGGTTCATAAATTCATAGGTATTTACTAGGCTATTGATCCACAAGGATCTTTAAAAGCCTAATCCTGCATTCTCATGAAATGTTTATCCCTTGTAATTTAAGTACAAATAACACAGAGCTGGTCAGAATATTTACATGTTATTACCCCTTTTCCATAAAGGACAAGGGTGCTAAGCCAGGGATGAAATTGTGGTCTCCTATCTGTTCATTCAGATTACATCTGACTAGAGTAAGGGAGTAACTTGCTTTATGTAGAGAGGATGAAGATTCCAAAGAAGTGGCATTCTCTGTGATACGTATCTGTCCCTCTAATATGTTCCATTTATGTTGTAGAAGAGATTAAGCTCTCTTGATCAGGTGTTTATGCCACCTTTGGACTTGCAGATGTGCAGTAGATCTGAGAAAATAGGGTCTGCTGAGGATTTGTATGCAAGGCAGAGATTGCCCCTTAATAGTCTATATGACACTGAGAAGAAGGGCGAGGCTTTGAGATGGTCAGTGTAGTTTTTTATGATTTAGGCCCTTGACTTTTTTGGTGAGAAAGCATTGCAATCATTCAGGTTGTGTTAAATGTTTAGAGAGGTACATACTGAAGGGGACATTATACTCAAAGATCAGACTAAGGTTGTTGTGTTGTGTCTTTCGGCTTTTCCCGGTTAGGGGTCGCCACAGCGGAACTCCGGTCCGTTAATGATTGGTAGTTGATTTTTACGTGCCAAGTTACCAACCCTGATGCACAACCTTCAACGAAGGTACGCCCATTTACGCATGTCTCCATGCAGAAGACACTCTAGCTGAGAATCGAACCAGACAGCATCTTACTGTGAGGCGACAACGCTACCGCAGCACCACCATCAGACTAATAAATCCTGAATATAGTGGAATAATCACATCCCTCAACCTAGAGACCATGCCCTAACTAATAAGCTGTACAATGAAAAAGGACTATCTTACAACAGTGGATGCATGGTAATTAAAGAACAGTTTTTTGTCCATGTAGGTTCCCATGTCCCTAACTGTCAGATTGATTTTCAGGGATGAGTTATCAATGTGATATTTACAGGGGATGCCATGCTTGCTGAAGGAGACTATTATAAAATGTTTGGCACTCAGTCGATAGTGATGACACCATCTATTTGTTTGGGAAAGGCCATCTTGGAGGATCTTGGTGTCCTCTGGAGAATTTCTGATGGCACCAATTTTACAGTTATCTGCAAACTAGGTCAGCCAAAAACCCTTAACATTTGCTTGGATCTCCAACAAGTAAGTACCAAAGAAGAGTGGCCTAGTCACTGAACCCTGGGCTACACCAATAGTGACAGTTATTTTGCAGAAGATACAGACACCTACTCTGATTACATGGGTTCTGTTTGTGAGCTGAATTGCGATACAATGAGTTACAAAAGAACTAATGTTTAGTTGGCTGAGTTTGTCAACAATGCCCAAGTGAGGGACGGTACTGAACACCTTTGCGAGAACTGGATATGTAGTGTGTACCAATTTTCCCTCATCCATTGATTCAGTAACCTTTCCGAAGAAGTCATCTAAGTTAATCAGGCAGGATCTAACCATAACAAAACAAAACCGGCTTTGGTCAAGGACTGGTAGATTACCAATGTCTTTATTTGTTAAGTCCATAATGATCCTCTCCATGGCTTTACAGATGAGTCTGGCCAAACACGAGGATCTATAATTACTTGGGTCTGTTGATGCCTTGGCTTTATACAGGGGGGTGACTGTTACTGCTTTCCATTCATTAGGCATAAAGCTTGGATTCTAATATTAAATAGCCTCTATAGGGAGTTTGGCAGGTCCTATTTCAGGTTGGCCAACAGACAGCCTGGTATGTTATCTTTCCCAGAGAAGCAGTGTTCTTGACCTTGGAAGAGTTGTTCTTCATGGATTTAAAGGCGGTATAGATACAACTATGTGATATGGCAAAGCAGGGGGAGAGCAGGTGATGTTAGAGCTAAATTTATCTGCTTGTATATTGGCTATGTCTTCAGAATCTCAGTAAATGATATCATTCAGTGTTAGCTCTGTGCAATGTTAGGCATTATTTTGAGGTTTCTAACATAGTTAAAAAAAGCTTTAACGTTGTCTTTTGCCTGGTTGGCTACTTTACCTCATACCTAGGTTTAGTTTATTTGATAAGAGACCAGAGTTCCTTGTTAAGTTTAGCAAAAGTGTTTTTTTTACAGCCAGAGAGTTACATTTATTATTGCATGCAATGAGTTTTTTCTTTTATTGTGAAGCCTATATACATTTGGGATCCACCATATGGGTTTATTTTTAAAAATATATTTTCTCAAGTCTTTGGGGTTTCTAATACCATGATGGGAATGGAGCCCATTCCTAAGTCAAAGTATGATTAAAGTTCTTGAAATTAGTATTGTTTCAATCCTTGATGTTAGCCAAAAGTGCTCTTCTCAGCACTTGGAATGTGTCCAGACGTGACTCCTGCAATTCATACAAAGTTACATGTATTGGCAGCATATCTAAATAAGACTTTAAATTCTTTTTTATGAGACCTATTGCTCCTACTACTACTATTGGAATTGTCTGGGTATCCTTCTTCCACACTGCCTTAATTTCTGCCTGTAAATCCTGGTCTTTTATGACGTTGTGTCTCTCTGTATATAAGACACTGTAATAACTGGGTGTAACAATTTCAATGATCAATGCTACTTTTGTCTTCCTTTCATGGACTACTATATCTGCTTTGTTCACTTCTGTTTTTTGAACTGTTGGTAATGAGTGATCCCATGTGCTAATAAACTTCATCTTTCTCTGTAATGCTTTGTGGCTCATGTTTTCAATGCTTCTCAACTACTTCATTATTGTAATGTTTGCACAATCTCCAAAGTAACAGGCTTGCACATTATTGTGCCTTTCACTTTACAGGCTCTCTGCCATTAGTATATCACAACCAGCAACAAGATGTGCGACTGTTTCCAGTTCTGTTTTACAGGACCTGCATATGTCCACATGTTCAATGGTCGTTTGTAAACCACTGTGTACATAGGCCACTATCCTGGGCTGCTAATATTAACCTTTCATCTTTTGGTTTAAATTCACCTCTCCTGGACTATTCCTGCATCAGATCCTAATCAACATGAGGTTGTTCTAGGACATTTCTCTACTTGCAACTATATTTATGTCTTTTCCACACATCTTGCCTTTCATAGGTTCATAGGTTCATACTAGGCTATCTGCCCTAGGGCATTTATAAGCCTAGCCAGAGTGTGTTTTAAATTTTAAATGAATTTTGCTATGCCCTTTTTTCGAGGTTAGTATACTGTGCCTCTGTCTAACAGTGACACAGAAGTGATACCCGGGGTAAACCTACTATCTCCCATCCACCCATCAAGATTCCTCTTGAAGAGAGTCAATGAGGGACTCTGCCTAACCTGGACTGGGATTTTATTCCAGAGTGAAGGGAGCCTCTGGGTTATGAATCTGTCCCTCCAGCATGTCCTATTTATTTCAGTGCTGAGGTTCAAGTCTCTCGAGCGTGTAGCTCGATGGGATTTGGATTTTCTGAGGTGCAGCATGTCCATTAATTCCGGGTTGGACATGGCTTTATACATCAGGCACAGATTGCCTCTGAGCAGGCAGTATGCCACTGAGTAGAGCTGGAGTTTCTTTAACCGGGCAGCATATGGCATCTGTTTGAGCCCTTTGATCCTCTTGGTGAGGTACTTTTGGGGTCTTTCCAGTTGCTGCAGGTGTCTGGTAAGGTACATCCCAAAAGGGGAATTGTACTCAATTATGGGCCTGATGAAGGATGAGTAAAGAGGCAATGATGACCTCCCCTGATCAAGATGTGAATCCCTTCATGATTAGGTGGGCTATATAAAATGTTTTTCTAACCACTTTGGCCACGTGGTTGTCAAATGAGAGATTGCTATCAACTTGGGTCCCCAGGTCCCTAATTACTTCTTCTGTACTTAATGGATTACCACCTATGTGGTAATTTGTGGGCACTTTGTTTTTGCCAAAGGGGATGACTATACACTTTTTGGCGTTTAGCTTGAGGCCATGGCTCTGGCACCAGTTGTCTGTTTCTATGAGGCCCTTTTGTAGAATGCTTGTGTTGGCTGGAGAGTCTATTATGGCACCCAGGCTTGCAGTCATCTGCGAACTTGGTCAGCCACAGTCCTTCCGTGTTTGCCTGTACCTCCGAGAAATATATACCAAACAAGTGAGGTCCCAGGACTGAGCCTTGTGGGATGCCACTTGTAACTGGTTTGGAGTCTGACATGGCTCCAGCAATTCTAACCATGTGGGTTCTGTCCTTGAGCCAGTTTGCAACCCATCTAGTGACATAGGGGTTTATATTTAAGCTGGTGAGCTTATCTATAATGCCCGAGTGGGGTATTGTATCGAAGGCTTTTGCAAGGTCCAGGTAGGCTGTGTGGACCACCTTCCCTTCGTCAATGGCCTTGGTGACTGTTTCAAAGAAATCAACCAGGTTTAAGAGGCAGGAGCTGCCCTTAACAAAGCCGGACTGGGTAGGATCCAGTGTCTGTAGGTCCCCAATATCTTTATTTATGAGGTCCATGATGATCCTTTCCATAGCTCTGCAGACCAAGCTAGTCAAGCTTATGGGGTGATAGTTTCCAGGATCCGTTGAGGCACCACCTTTGTGGAGAGGGACCACTGTTGCTGTACGCCATTCTTTGGGTACATATCCTGTAGTAAGGCTGAGATTGAACAGTAGTTTTATGTTTGGGTTTAGTTCTTCTTGGAGTTCATGTAGGACGCAGCCCGGGACACCATCTGGTCCCATTGATGCTGTGTTTTTTGCTTCGGAGAGGGTGGCTCTTACCTGAGCATCTGAGATGTCAGGGGGGCAGCACTCTGCTGGGATAGATATTTGCCCTTTTGGTGGGGAAGGGGGGGAGATGTATGCGCTGAACCTGTCAGCTAGGATGTTGGCAATGTCTGTGGGTTTGGTGTATTTTTTGTCATTTTGGACTAATTCTGAGCATATCTGGGAATTCCCACACAGGTTCCTAACATAACTAAAGAAAGCCTTGTGATTATCCTTAGTGTCCTGTGCAATTTGTCTCGAAGCTGGCCTTAGACGATTTTATGAGTGCCCATAGTTTTTTGCTAATACTGATCAGAGATGCCTTCCCTTTTTGGGATTTTGCTCTGTCATGTAGTAACTTCCTCCTTCTATTGTATAGATTGTTTATGGCTGGGGTCCACCAGACAGGACGCCTAACTTTGGAGGATTGGGTCTTGGTTTTATTTGGGATTGCATGATCCATGCATTCCTGAAGGTGTTCAAAGAATGCATTTATAAAGGATTCTGCAGTCTGGGCCGTATTTTCCACAGGCCTGGGGCCTTTGAAGGATTCCACCTCGGTTTTGAGGAGTGTGAAATTTGCTTTAGAGAAGTTTTTCACTGTGGTTTTCTGGGCAGGGGCTGGTGTCGGGATGTGAATATCTAGTGAGATTAGTTTATGGTCTGATCTTACCAGTGAGGGATACACTTCTGGTCTGGAGCATAGATTCCCCATGTTGGTGATGATCAGGTCCAGTATGTTTTCCCCTCTTGTGGGAGTGGCAACAAGTTGTTCCATAGCATTTGAGTTTATAAATTCTAGGAACCTTTGGGCTAGGGTGTTGGAGCTAGAGTAATGCTCTCAGTCTATGTTAGGGTAGTTGAAGTCGCCCAATATAATGGTGTTTGGAGAGACCTTCATATTTTCCAGTGTTCTCGGGAAGGCCGAGTGGGGTTCCTGGGTTTGGGAGGGTGGTCTATAGCAGGCTATAAACTGGAAGGCAGTTTTACCCACTGTTAGTTGCACATGGATAGTCTCTGATGCTTCGTGCTGTGCCACCAACCTGGAGGTGTGGGTATCTTTGACGAATATTGATACCCCCCTCCTTTTGTGGTTCGGTCCAAGTTTTGGGGCCAAAAAACATGGTATGAGGTATAACCTGGTAGTGTTGGGGTACACTCGGGAGCCTTGAACCTGGTTTCTGTTACTGCACAGATATCGATGTTCTCCATGCTAAGGAGAGTTTCGAGTGAGTGCATCTTGAGGTTTAGACTTCTGGCATTGAGTAGCATTACTCTTAGTTTCTTATCCCTTGTGATACCTATGGAGGTGGGTTTGTCTTTTGAGCCTTGCCTAAAAAAGGCACTATGGGGGTGGCAAGAGCCTTTGCCAATATCCAAAAGCCCAGAGGTGACAGGTGCAAGCTGTCCCTAGCGAAGCATCATGGCTTGTCGAGCATGTCATCCAGGCAGACAGGCATTGGATCCCCTTTGAATGACACCAATACTTAAGCCAGTTGTTGAAATTGATCATCTTGTCTTCATATTGTGCCATCATTCTTGGTGAGGGTAAGATGCTACTCAAGGTCAGGGTCATACCGGCCTGGGATACATGCTCAGAGAGCTCCTCTATGTCTCTTTTCATGTAGTCCAGGGAGGTACGTCTCAGGTCATTCACACCAGCATGGACAGTGACTGAGTCATATTTGTACTTGCCTTGGAGTGACCTGAGTGCTTGTGTTATGTGGCGGATCCTAGCACCCGACAGGCAGCTCACCATGACCTTCTCCTTGTTCAGCCTGGTGAGCGGGACGTCAGTGTGCCTGATGATAGAGTCACCTATTATAAGTGTATCAGGTGTGTTGTTTAGCCTTAAGGGCTGTGACTGTTCGGCACACTGGCTTTGTGAGCTATGTGTTGCACGTGTTTTGTTTTGGGGTAGCGGTTGCTTGGGTGTCTGCTTTGGAGGTCTCTGCTGCTTAGGCAGATTTTTATTTAGAGCCTCCGAGTATGTTTTTGTGTGTTTATGTGTTTGGTTTGCTGTCGTGGTAGGTCAATGTGAGACTGGAATTGTAGTGAGTGTGGTTTCCTTCACCTCCTGAATGGTTATGCCAGTACTGAGTTGAGAGAGCTTAGCCTCCAGTTTGGCTATATGGTTGCATCTCTCACATGTATTGGAATTTGTTGGGAGGAGGAGAGGGTTGTCTGTGTACATGAGGCAGTTGTAACATTGCCTCAAGATTCCCAGATTCACCAGCTGGACCGGAGAGGAGATTGACAACTGACCTTTGGACATGCTAGAATAGTATTGGGAATTCCTTTATAATTGAAAAAAAGGGCCAATGGGGAACAAAGTACTCAAGGGGAGTTTGTGAGGGTGTAGTGCTTTTAATTTTTTAGTGCTGACTTATATAATTGCTTTAGTGAGCAAGTGCCAGGCTTTAGAGTGGGAATAGGGTGTTTATTATGAGAACTAGATCAGTTCTAAGGGAAAAAGTGAAGAGCAGACTTTGTGGAGCTGAGAATGATTTAAACCCAATTAAGCGGCGCTGCCCGATGCTGCGCTATGCGCAAAATCGAGCAAAGACGCGCTAAAGCGGGTTTTATACAGGGGGACTTGAAAGAGCTAGAAATTGGCCCAAAACGGTCAATAGACTACCAGATTCTTGTGCTGGGAACACTCCTCCAGGGATAGATAGGCTGCTCTAAGCTCCACACTGCCACTGGTGAACAAATAAGCCTCCCTTTATCCAAGAAAGGAAATGGGCAACACAGGAACTTTCCAAAAGTACAGAATACAGCAAAGCCTGTATTTGGACTACTCTAGGTCAGGAAAGACAGGAAACAAGGATAATTTTTTTTTGCAACAAACAGCAGGAAAATGCAATAAATATGTAACACAGGCTAGCGTACTTCATTTGATACTTCTTGTATTCTTTCCTTTGTTTTTTGGCACACTCATTTGCTGCCTGACTTCTTTTCTACTTCTGATTTGGTTTCCATTTCTGCTTGACGCTGATCTGGTTCTGCTAAACTAAGCATGAGCATCATCTTAGATTTGCTGTCTTCATGTTTCAAAACTTTCAATATGTTTGGATCTGATGAGGTCAACAGATATGTATGCAGTTCTATGAATGCAGAGCTATACATGTAATCAATTTTGAGGAGACCCTTATCTCCTTCAGAACAAGGAATATATAATATTGATATACATTGATTTTTATATATCATTTGATAAGTGTGAATCATTTTTCTTGTTTTCCTGTCCACCTGATCCAGTACCTTTTGGGGCTAGTCAATCACCCCAAAACTGTAAGTAAGAGCAGGAAGAGCAAATTGATTTCTAGCTTGAACTTTGTTCCTCAATGTCACGGGTGTTTTTAGTATTCATTTTAGTCTTCTAAAATATTTTTTACTGAGTTTAGTTTGCATTTTTTCATGTCTTATTGTCAGTCCTTCATCAATCCTCAAATATTTATACACTCCCTCCTGCTCAAGTTCTTTTATATCACATTCCTAACCCAGACTGATATTTACATGGTGCTGCAGCTTTCTTGCTTTAAATGTTTTGGCACATTTATCATCTGAGAAAGTTTTGACCACTTCCAGTTGTGCTTTTAGCCCTTCATCTGATGAACTATACAGTTTTAAATCATCCATAACAAGAAGCTGAGAAGTCTTTACACTTTGTAGTTGTCTGGGAGCCAGATTGCAACCATGATCTAATCTGTTAAGTAGACAGCGTAATGGGTTAAAGGCAATTTAAAAGAACCGTGGTGACAAAGAGTCACTCTGGAATATCCCCCTTTGAATTTTTTTCCCTGGGATAACAATTTGTCCTTTATCATGGCTTAGTGGCAAAGTGGTTTGCCACTGTTTCATGGTCGCTGGCGTATCTTATGCATCTGTAATCATACCTTTATCCATGAATGTGGGATGCTGTCAAATGCTTTTTTGTAATCTATCCATTCCTTACCTAGATTATTCTCCCTTTAAAAATTCTCCATTATGACATTTTTGAACAACAAATGATCACTTGTTCCATATGATTTTCTTTTGTTACCCTTTTGTTCTATTGTTATGATTGAGTTTTCTTCTAAATGACTACAAACTCTGTCAGCATCACTTCTAGCATATAGTTTATACATCATTGGAAGGCAAGTTATTGGTACTGTATATAGTTTTTAGGATAGCTTGCAGATTCACTATTAAGTAGGAGTGACAGAAACATCCTTCTAAAAGGTCTAACAGAGACAGATAACTGGTGCCAGCGCCATGGTCTAAAGCTAAATGCCATAAAATGTATAGTCATACCCTTTGGCAAAAACAATGTGCCCACAAATTACCACATAGGCGGAAACCCATTAAGTACAGAGAAAGTTATTAGGGACCTGGGGACCCAAGTTGATAGCAATCTCTCCTTTGAAAACCACATTGGCAAAGTGGTTAGAAAGACCTTCTACATAGCCCACCTCATCACGAAGGGTTTCACATCTAGATCAAGAGAGGTAATCGTGCCCCTTTATTCATCCCTTATCAGGCCCATCATAGAATACAATGCCCCTTTTGGGATGTACCTTACCCGACACCTGCAGCAATTAGAAAGACCCCAAAAGTATCTCACCAAGAGGATCAAGGGTCTCAAACAGATGCCATATGCTGCTCGGTTAAAAACTCCAGCTCTACTCAGTTGCATACCGCCTACTTGAGTCGATCTATGCCTGACATACAAAGCTATGTCAAATCCAGAATTAATGGACATGCTCCACCTCAGTAAATCTAAATCCCTTAGAGCCACACACTCGAGGGACTTGAACCTCAGCACAGAAATAAATAGAACTTTCTGGAGGGACAGGTTCATAACCCAGAGGCTCCCTTCGCTCTGGAATAGAATTCTAGTTCATGTGAGGCAGAGCACCTCACTGAATCTCTTCAAGAAGAATCTCGATAGGTGGATGGGGGATCGTAGGTTTGTCCCAGGGATTACTCCCGTGTCACTATTAGACAGAGGCACAGTAAACTAAACCTTAAAGGGTACAGTATACTCAAATCAAGGGGTGGCGTAAGCCATACAGAATCGGGCTAGGCTTATAATTGCCTCAGGGCAGATAGCCTAGTATGAACCTATGAACCTATGCTGTTTTTTTCTGTTGTTAACCAGGCTGCTGTCTGTTTGAGGTATGCATATAAATAGTTCTTACTCATGGCTAAATCTTCATGTAATGATGTTAATACTTTTAGCCAGAAGTTAAGTACTGCATCTGGGCCTAGGGTTTTCCAGTTAGGAGGTTTTCTTAACTTTGTTTCAGTTTCTCTGGCCATTGCTTCATGCCATTTCATGTCCTGTACATTTGAACTTCTTACTTCTTCTATCCATTTAGCATCTTTGTATTGCTCCACAGGATCTTCATAGATAGTTCTCTGAAATGCATCTATTTCTTCTTTTTTTTTGGTGGTGTTTCAATTTATTTTGCCTTATTTCTCAATTCTCTATAAAACTTTTTTGAGTCATCAGTGAATTGCTTATTTTGTATTTTTCCTTTATATTTATCTACGTATCTTCTAAGTTTTTCTGCTTGTGCTGATATTTTTACTTTTTTTGTGATAGTGCACGATAGATACTGATCTGTCCTGATACTGCACATTGCTTTTATCACGTTTATTTTTCTGAGTATTTTTGTTGATCTGTTCCCTCTTCTATACTCTTCTAACAGTGACACTTCTTGTCTTTATTGCTTTATGGTTTTCTCTATTTGATACTTCCATGATAGCATTTGATTTCTCCCCTTCCTTTCCTTACTACCCTGTGTTTTTGTGGTAAGACTTTATCTATTATTAATTTAGCTGCACAGTAATATATCCTATTTACTTCTGTTATCTCACAATTATTTTATTTCAGTTTGATTACTGGGGAAGTCCACTGGGCCAAGAAATACCCATTTTCAGTGGAGGCCCGGGGAGAAAGGCTCCAAAGGCAGTACAATGAATGCAACAGAATGTCCACAAAGCAAGAATAAATAAAAGAACACTGCAAATGTAAATTACAATAGAATGACCACACAGCAAGAATACATATTAAGAACACTGCAAATGTTAAGTAACAAAAAAAATGTTTTTTTTTTGGTACTAACATAATTTGCAATATTTCATCCTTACAGTCTAACTACAGTCTACAGCTACAATTACAGTCTGTTAGGTACTAACATAATTTGTAATATTTTCATCCTTACAGTCAAGTGAGAGTCAGCTAAACCATTAGCTGGAATTAGAGAGCAGAAAGGTTCTGGAGTAGAGTGGCTTAGCGTAGAAAAACCTTGAAATTATGTAGGATGAAAGCAGGAGCATTTCCATTTGGAAGATAGGTGTAAGAAGAGTTGGGTTTTGAAGTATTCCATGTTATGTATGGTCCTAAGTGAAGGAGGGAGAGAGTTCCATTTTCTACCTAGAGAGAAGGATAGTAGTTGCTGGCCGGCGGGGTGTTTAGGTCTAGGAATGGAGATTAGATTTTGGTGTTCGGATCTTAATGATCGGTTAGGGATGTAAGGGGGAAGGATGTTGGATAAGGCTGGGCATTTTCCTGGGTAGAATATTAATTTATGAGTGGTAATTAGTTGCAGATAGTCAAGGTGGTTGGGAAGTTCTAACCAGTTCAGAGATTGAAGGGTGAGGCAGTGGTGGGTTGAGGTTTTGGATTTCGTGGCAAATTTAGAGATTTTATTATAGCAAGTTTCAAGTTTAGAGGTGAGGGAGGCAGACAGATTAGCTAGAAGAGGGGCACCATAAAGTAGAGAGGGAAGGAGGTAGGAGGTAGCTAAGGTTTGCCTAGAGGATTTTGAAAGAAACAGATTATTCCTGTAGAGCATACTTAACTTTTGGTGTTTTTTTATGTTTTGTTGTGTGTGGAGGTCAAATTTGAGGTGTTCGTCAATGGTTATGCCAAGGAGTTTAGCTGAAGGGACCACTTCTATGGGGGTGTTGGTTTGGCTGAGGATGTTGAAAGTGTTTTTGTCAAAGGAAGAAGCCTTGGTAGGGAGGAAAATTAGCATTTTAGATTTATTGGAGTTGAGGGAGAGATGGTTTGGTGCATCCAGTTTGCTGTAGTGGAAAAAGCAGTTTGTGTTTTAGAGAGAAGTTCAGAAAGGTTGGGGGCGGTACAGTCTAAGGTAGAGTCATCAGCATATTGGATGACTGAAGTGTCTAGGAGAGCAATGTGAAGGTTGTTTATGAAGATGTTGAAAAGTATGGGACCAAGGATGGATCCCTGAGGAACGCTGGTAGGAGTAGGTAAGAAGGAGGAGGTAGAGTCCTTCCATCTGACAGCCTGAGATCTGTCAGAGAGGTAACTGGAGAACCAGGATAGAGTATTAGTGGAGAGATTAAGGTTGGAGAGATGGAAGAGAAGGTGTGCATGGGAGATGGTGTCAAAGGCTTTAGACAGATCTAGCAGAACAGTGGATACAAGAAGTCCAGAATCTCGGGCTTGATTAACTGTTTCTAAGAAGGAAAGTAGGGAAGTTATGGTGCTGTGACCAGGACGGAACCCGTGTTGGGTGGGTGTAAGTAACTGATTCTGAGTTAAGTAGGGTAAAAGTTGGTAGTGGACACATTTCTCTAGAATTTTAGATATTGGAGAGAGGAGGGCTATGGGACAGAAATTAGAAATTGAGTTGTTTTTACCTCCTTTATGAAGTGGTAGAATGTATGCTGAACGCCAAAGTTTGGGTACGTATGACTCTTTTAAGGATCGGTTAATCAGGATGCTTATTGGGAGAGCAATTCATTCGGCTGCGCATTTGAGGAAGGAGGGGGGAATGTTGTCGGGGGCATTAGAACATGGCTTTAGTTTGGATAAGAACTTTTTTATAAACGTAGTGGAAACTGGTTTGAGTTGGAAATTAGGGAGACAGTTATTAGAAGAGTTTAGGAAGTTGGAAGGATTGTTGTCAGAGAAAGTTTTGGTAAGCTTGGCTATAGAATCCATAAAGAAAGTGTTGAAGAGAGAGCTCAGTTCCTTGTCAGTTAAACTAGGGTCAGGGCAGGGGTTATTTCTTGACCCAGGATGGAGAAGAGAGTTAACAGATTTCCAGAATTGTTTTGGGTTGTTGTTATTATTGGACTGAAGTTTATTGTAGTAGTTTTTTTTGTCCCAGGTGATTAGTTTTTTTACTTGGTTGCGGAGTTGGGTATATTAGAGCAAGGCAGAAGACAGTTTACTTTTCTGATAGAGTTTCCAGGATTTGTCTCTGAGATGCATAGTATGTTTAGTTTCTTTGGTCAGCCAAGGAGCAGAATTGACTTTGATTCGTTTGTTTCTTAGGGGGGGCTAGGGAGTTAAGGGTATTTAAGAAGATGGAGTTAAAATGTTCTACAGCGTTGTCAAGGGAGAGAGCATAATCTCTAAGAGCAGTCCTAATTACTGTGTTTGTTTTATCAAACTTCTATCTCTTTGGATTTTGACTTTCTTTAGTCTATTTCTTTCATTGATCAAATATGTCTGTCCATCTGTTTTAAATCATCAACTTTTTTTTTTAGATCATTTTCTTCTAAATTGAGGGCACATTCTTTGTTCTCCATTTCCTGTGGACATTTTATAGAAGTTCCAGAGCATCTACCTATGCCACATTCTCTTCAGTTTCATCCTGTGCCATCTGTTTCTCTTTCATATGGGAACTCACTGGCCTACCACTCCACATTGACTGTGTCAGAGTTGTCACAGTTTCCTTTTCCTTCCTTTGCTATGCAACTCCAGCTGAACATTTATACTGATTTCCTGTGGAAGGCTCCAAAGAATTTTCATATGGCAACCGATCAAGTGTTTCCCGCTCCACCCTTTTCTCCTTAATATGGGGATCCATTGCTCTATCCTGCTGTGATGTTATCAGAGTTAGATTTTCTATATTAAATCCTACACTTTGCAGGTAATCCATAACCTCAGTTTCTATTTCTTTAACTTCTCCATTACTAATCCTCTTTTCTATTTTTCCTCTTTGTTTTCTTATTTTTCGTATTGTAAAAATTTTCATATCCAGATGCCTTTGTCTGCATTTCTCTTCAAATATCTTTGGTGCTGCTCTTTTTGTATTGATTAGTTTTGCTTTCTCCTTTGCAGAAATATTTCACCATATTAAATCTCTTTTTCTTTCAGATGCCCATATTTCTTCTTCAGATGTCTTCTGCTCCTCCTGTTTCTCCTTACTTGGAGGACTTGTTGTTCCATCATGCTGTGATATAACCTGTGTTAGACTTTACATTAAATTCTTCACTTTGCAGGTATTCCATAACTTCAGCTTCTATTTTTTAACTTCTACTTTACTAATCTTCTGTTCTACGTTCCTTCTTTGTGATTTTATTTTTTGTATTGTGAAAGTTTCCATACCTGAATGCTTTTGTCTGTATTCCTCTTTTAATATTCTTGCATCTGCCTTTTTTGTATTAATTTAGTTTTCTCCTTTGCCTAAATATTGCACCATATCAGATCTCTCTTTCTTTCCCATGTCCATATTTCTTTTTTGTACCTTCCAAAAGTCGCTAGATTCTGTTCTTTATATTTTCGTACTTCCTCAGTCACTTCTTTTTCCAAACGGCCCAAGGTTTCTCGGTCTACACAATGTTTTTCATAAATCTGTTGTATTAATGAACACAAATTATTATTTGAAGCTTCTGACAGTTTTTCTTGTGGAATTATTTTCTTTCCTCTAATTTCTCTTTTAATCTTTTTGTATATCATCTGTCTGGAAATTCTGAGCTTCTTGCATAATAGCAACAATACATAATTTCTTTCATATCCTCAGTAGTCCACTCTATCATCTTTATGGCTCTTTTTGGCCTATCAGTTTCTGTGCTTTTTGTGGACTTCTACTTCTTTCTGCAACAGGTGGGTCATCTTCCCCCTGGGCTTGGCCTAGCCCTATTGTAGGAATGTTTCCATGTCTTGAGGACTTTACACTTCATTTTTTCCAGTGCTAGCACCAGTGCACCTACCAGGCTTGGGCACTTTTTATCCTGGGTCTTATGCAGCCAGCTATCTTTTTTTATTTTTTAACCTACACTTTTCCATGATCTATGGTATATAAAATACAATTTAAATGTCAGTGCTGTCTTTGTGAGATTTTGTGAAAAGCAGGGTCCACCTCATGAAGATACTCACCAAGACTTGAGGATGAATTCATTTCCGGCAATACTACTCTCCTTTGCTTCCTGATTTATTATCTCTCCATTTGGACAGTGATTTCCTATGGAGGAACTCTGATAGTCGGCAAGTTGAAACTCGGGCAGTCAAAGCTCACGAGTTCAAGTTTCATCCACCAGTAGGCTAACTGGCATATATACCTCTATGACTGACCATGTGTATGACCACATGCATACACTTTACACAGCGGGACATTCACTTTGATTTTTAACAGATTAGCATATGCCTGTACAGTCATGTTAATGGTTACTTGTAAATGAGCTGCTTTTATGTTCTGGCCCCATTATAAGACAAAGTATTGTCTGTGCTTGGTCTAATTAAATTTGTGTTGTAGGATTGTTTAAGAGAAGACAGCTGTATAAAATCTATACTGGAAGTGGTTAGTATGGGACATTGATTGGAGCATAGGTGTTGCACCTTGGTTACAAGAAGTAACAATAAGATGAAATAGAGGGGTTGCTAAACTGTGAGGTATTTTATGGAAATACACTTGCATTGTTTCAACTCTGGCATTATTTTTACAGTGTATTTTAATTGCTTAGTGGTAGAAAGCTAACATAAATGCTTTTATTTATTTTTGTATATATGTGTTTTTTTCTATTTCAGGTTTCTTTTTTCAGGTGTAAAGATGCTGTCATTTCATTGCATTGGAAAGGTGGGGCAGGATGACATATGGCCCTGGAAATGCTAAAGGCACTGGGCTTTATAGGAGATTTGGCTAACAGAACTTTTCAATATTGTGTGGAAGACTTGGGCAGTATGATTGGAATGAGAGATGGGAGCAGTGGTCCCCATTTTCAGAAACACAGAAAGGAAGGTATATTCCAGTTGTAGAGAGATCACCCTTCTCATCTTTCCTGGAAAATCATATTCCACAGTGTTAGAAAGGAGACTTCATTCAGTTGTTTGGGACAGGATATGCACTGATTTAACTTCGCCCCTCATTTCACCTTTTTATGCACATCCCAGTATTTTTAGCTCATACCAGATTTGTTATCTGTCATACTTGTTACTTGACCTCACCTATCCATGAGGTACCACGATTCATTAATTAGTATATATAATCCTTGTTATCGATTTAATACAGCTCTAAGGAATGTCATAGTATAGCAAAGGCACATACAGGATAGAGTTTACTAGGCCATAGCAATGAGTTTATTAAAACCAAATTCAGCCAAATGATAGACAAATTAAAATGTATTGGTCATATGTATTTTCTTACCTTTGCACCACATCACATAGTGCCCAAAGTGCGGAATAGCATTTTTGCATCATAGCTGAAGGTTTTTGGGGTAATCTTCTGAAATGTCAGGAATGGCTAGAGCGAGTTCCACAACATGGAGACTGAATGGCTGAAAAAACGGACTTATATATACAAAGTCTGAGATTACCATTTCATAAGTTCATGGGTAGGTACTAGGCTATTGGCCCTAGGGCCTATATAAGCCTAGCCAAATGGTACCCTGGCTTTTGCCACCCAAGAAAATTATTTTCTTGGCCCCTGTCAAGCAAAGCCACAGAAGTGACCCCCGGGGTGAATTTCCTATCTCCCATCCAATCATCAAGATTTTTCTTGAAGAGTGCTAATGAGGAGCTTTGTTTGATATAGATAGGTAGTTTGTTCCAGAGTATGGGAAATCTCTGAGATAGGAATCTATCCCTCCAGCATGTTCTGTTTATTGTGGTGACAAGGTTTAGGTCCCTAGAGCATGTAGCTCAGAGGGACTGGGATTTCTTTACGTTGAGCATGTCCAACAGCTCTGGGTTTGACATAGCTTTGTATGGTAGGCAGAGATCGCCTCTGAGTAGGCGATATGCGACAGAGTAAAGTTGGAGGTTTTTGAGATGGTCTGTGTAGGGCATCTGTCTGAGGCCGGTAATCCTCTTTGTGAGGTATTTCTGTGGCCTTTCCAGTTGTTGTAGATGTAGATGTTTTGTGAGGTACATACCAAAAGGGGCGTTGTACTCTATAATGGGTCTAATGAGTGATGAGTAGAGGGGAACAATGACCTCTTTTTTCCTGAATGAGAAACCTTTTGTGATGAGGTGTGCCATGTAGAAGGATTTCCTGACTACTGTGGCGATGTGATTATCAAAGGAGAGACTACTGTCCACCTGTGTCCCAAGGTCTCTTATCACACTTTCAGTGTTAAGTAGACTACCGCCTATGTGGTAGTTCATGGGTACACAGTTTTTACCAAAAGGGATGACAATGCACTTTTTAGCATTGAGCTTGAGGCCATGGCTTTGACACCAGGCATCTGTCTCAGTGAGGCCCTTTTATTGGATGTCCATATCGTTAGGAGATTTGATTATGGCTCTTAGTTTGCAGTCATCTGCGAACTTTGTTAGCCAAAGACCTTCTGTGTTAGCCTGTACTTCAGAGAAGTACATACCAAACAGGAGAGGACCTAGGACTGAACCCTGTGGTACTCCACTTGTCACTGGTCTGAAGTTGGATTTAGAGTCTGCTACTTTTACAGTGTGGGTTCGGTCAGTGAGCCAGGTGGCAATCCATCTTGTGACATAGGGATTTATACCTAGTTTAGTGAGTTTGTCTATAATTCCAGAATGGGTGATGGTTTCGAAAGCCTTGGCGAGATCTAGATAGGCTGTGTGTACCACCTTACCCTCATCTACAGCTTTGGTGACTACTTCAAAGAATTCTATCAGGTTTAGGAGACATTTCCCTGAATATTCCCTTTTCTCCAAGGTATGGCAATCTTTGTGTTGGTATATATACATTTGGGGGGTGCAGGAGACTTGCCCCCTGCAAAAAAAGAAGTTTAAAGGAGAAGAAGGATGTTCAAGATTCACTCTTCTGGATTTTATATTTTTCATATGGTCTGTCAGCACTTGGTGTTATGAGTGCCAACATTTCAGTAGTGTGCCATTTTTTGGCCTCTGCTTTGCAAGGAAAAACTTTTGGAAATACCGCTTTCCTTACAATGATGCCGCTGAACTTAGACGGTAAATTTTAACCTCAGTGCTATCATGGTAGGGAAAGCATGAAGTGTGTTCATAGATCTCAATGGATGCACTGATGTGCATATTCAAAAGATAAAGTCCATGGATGACAGTCTCCCTATTCCTACAGTGAAATCATGGGAGACACACTAAATTTATTTGGGCCATGGTTTAATAAAAAGTATTCAAAGCTTTTTATTAAAAAAAATATCACAAGTAAATGTGAAACAATGATGGTGCAGATGCATCCCAGCACTTAATTCACTAGATTCTACAATGCACCTACTAACATGACCAAATCCCTTTAAGCAGAAAATTAATATGTCAAACTAGTATGCCAGTTGTGCACCAGATAGAGTACCAGGATGGACTCCCATTATTCCCTTGTCCACAACAGACTGCAGTTTGATATCTGGCCCTATGATAACTATCCCAATGCCAAGTTACAGCACATAATACATCTCCTGGACTGGCTTACAATCTGCCAAGAGAGGCTGGCTAAAAAGTTCCATATCTCTTAGGTTCATAGGTTCATACGTAGGTACTAGGCTATCTGCCCACAGGCATTTATAAGCCTAGCCAGAATGTGTTGGCTTTCGCCGGATTAGTTCCCTGTGCCTCTGTTCAGCAGAGCCACTGAAGTGATCCCTGGGGTAAACATTCTGTTTCCCATCCACTCGTCAAGGTTTCTCTTGAAGAGTGTTAGTGAGGAGCTCTGCCTAATGTAGATAGGAATCTTGTTCCAAAGCATGGAAAGTCTCTGGGACAAGAATCTATCCCTTTAGCACATCCTATTTATTGTGATGAGGTTTAGATCCCTTGAGCATGTGGCTCGAGGGGACATGGTTTTCATTAGGTGGAGCATGTCCATCAATTCTGGGTTGGACATGGCCTTGTATGTCAGGCAGAGATCACCTCTGCGTAGGTGATATGCAACCGAGTACAGCTGGAGTTTCTTCAGTTGAGCTGCATAGGGCATCGGTTTGAGGCCAGTGATCCTCTTGGTGAGATACTTCTGTGGTCTTTCCAGCTGTTGCAGGTGTCTTGTAAGGCACATCCCAAATGGGGCATTGTACTCTATATGATGGGTCTGATGAGTGATGAGTAGAGGGGCACAATGACCTCTTTTGATCTGGATGCGAACCCTTTTGTGATTAGGTGGGCCACATAGAAGGATTTTCTAACCACTTTGGCAATGTGATTATCAAAGGAGACATTACTATCTACTTGGGTCCCCAGATCCCTTATTACGTCTTCCATATTTAGGGGACTACCACCTATGTGGTAGTTTGTGGGTACTTTGTTTTTTCCAAAGGGGATGACTATGCACTTTTTGGCATTTAGCTTGAGGCCATGATTTTGACACCAGGTATCTGTCTCAATGAGACCCTTCTGGAGTTTGTCTGTGTCAGCTGGAGAGTCAATTATAGCCCCTAGTTTGCAGTCGTCTGTGAACTTGGTCAACCATAGTCCTCCTGTGCTTGCCTGTACCTGAGAAGTATATGCTGAACAAGAGGGGTCTTAGGACTGAGCCCTGGGGAACGCCACTTGTAACCGGTTTAGAGTCGGACCTAGCTCCCGCAACTCTCACCATGTGGGTTCTGTCTGTGAGCCAGTTGGCAACCCATCTTGTGACGTAGGGGTTTATGTTCAGGCTGGTGAGCTTGTCTATAATCGAACTGAACACGTAGATAGAACAAAATCTCAGCAGGAACACAGTAGTTACAGAAACACAGGCTTTAATGAAGCTTTCGGGCTGTCAACCCTTCATCAGCATATCATATGCTGATGAAGGGTTGAGAGCCCGAAAGCTTCATTAAAGCCTGTGTTTCTGTAACTACTGTGTTCCTGCTGAGCTTGTCTATAATACCAGAATGGGGAATGGTGTCGAAGGCCTTTGCGAGGTCTAGGTAGGCTGTGTGTACTTCCTTTTATAGGTTCATAGGTTCATAGGTTGGTACTAGGCTATTGGCCCTAGGGGCTATACAAGCCTAGCCATAACAATTCCCTGGATATTTCTTCCCACAATATTTCCTTCCCTGGAACCCTGTCTAGCAGGGTGACTAACGTGATCCCCGAGGTGAATTGTCAAGGTTCCTTTTGAAGAGGGCCAAGGAGGCACTCTGCTTGACATGTATGGGCAGTCCATTCCAGAGTATGGGGAGTCTCTGGGTCAGGAACCTATCCCTCCAGCATATTTTGTTCATTGTGATGACAAGGTTTAGATCCCTGGAGCGTGTGTCTCTGAGGGATTGGGATTTCTTTAAGTGGAGCATGTCCAACAGCTCAGGGTTTGACATGGCCTTGTATGTTAAGCAGAGATCACCTCTGACTAGACAATATGCCACAGAATATAGCTGGAGTTATTTTAGACAGTCAGCATAGGGCATCTGCTTTAGGCCTGTGCTTCTTTTAGTGAGGTATTTCTGTGGCCTTTCCAGCTGTTGCAGATGTCTTGTGAGGTACATACCAAATGGGCCGTTGTACTCTGTAATGGGTCTAATGAGGGATGAGTACAGTGGGACAATGACCTCCTTTTTTCTGGATGAAAAGCCCTTTGTGATGAGGTGTGCCACATAAAAGGATTTCCTGACTGTTTTGGCAATGTGGTTATCGAAGGTGAGACCACTGTCCACCTGTTTCCCTAAGTCTCTCATCACACTTTCAGTGTTTAGTGTACTGCCACCATTGTGGTAATTCATGGGTTCATAGTTTTTCCCAAAGGGGATAACTATACATTTCTTGGCATAAAGCATCTGTTTCTGTAAGGCCCTTTTGTAGAATATCCACATCATTTGGGGATTCAATAATGGCTCCCAGTTTGCAGTCATCTGAGAACTTTGTTAGCCAGAGTCCCTTAGTGTTGGCCTGTACTTCAGATAAGTAGATGCTAAACAAGTGTGGTCCCAGGACTGAACCCTGAGGTACTCCACTTCTCACTTGTCTGGAGCTGGATTTGGAGTCAGCTACTTTTACAGTCTGGGTTCTGTCAGTAAGCCAGTTGGCAACCCATCGAGTGACGTAGGGATTTATGCCCAGCTTAGTAAGCTTATCTATGATTCCAGAGTGGGGGATGGTGTCAAAGGCCTTGGTGAGGTCCAGATAGGCAGTATGGTCCTCCTTATCCTCGTCCACAGCTCTGGAGACTGATTCAAAGAAGTCATTCAAGTTCAGGAGACAAGATCGGCCCTTCACGACCCCAAACTGGGTGGGGTCCAGTGTTTGAAGTTTGCCAATGTCTTTGTTTATAAGTTCCATGATAATGTGTTCCATGCCCTTACATATCAGGCTCATCAGACTGATGGGACAGTAGTTCCCAGGATCCAAGGTGGATCCCCATTTGTGGAGTGGGATAACTGTAGCTGTGCGCCACTCAGTGGGCATGAAGCCTGAGCTGAGGCTATGGTTAAACATGACACTTAGGTGAGGGGCCAGTTTATTTTGTAGTTCATGTAGTACACAGTCCGGGATGTTATCTGGTCCCATGGATGCTGCATTCTTAGCATTGGAGAGTGCAGTTTCTACCTGAGTGGTCGTGATTACCGGAATTTGGCAATCTTTTGGTATTGAGATGGGCCCTTTAGGGGGTGAGAGGGGGAGTGAAGTTGGCACTAAATCAATCTGCCAGGATATTGGTAATATCCTTGGGATCAGTATATTTAATGCCATTCTGTTGTAGCTCAGAGCAGATCTGAGCATTGCCTTTTAGATTCTTGACATAACTATAGAATGCCTTGTGGTTGTCTTTGGAATCTTTAGCAATTTTATTTTCGTAACTTGCTTTGGAGGATTTTATGTGGGAACTCAGCTTCTTAATGAGGCTGGTAAGGGAGTTTTTTGCATACTGGGATTTTCTGCAACAGTTTCTTCCTTCTGTTGTATAGTTTGTTTATGGCAGGGGACCAACAGATTGGCTTCCTTATTTTGGAGGAGAGCATCTTGGTTCTATTTGGGATGGCACGATTCATGCATAAGTGGATGTGCTCGTACAGTGCCTTAGTGTAGGATTCAGCAGTCGAACTTTCAGCTCTTGTCTGCATGGTTGTCATGAAGTTTGTCACTTCTGACTTGAGTAGCATGAAGTTTTCTTTGGAGAAGTTTTTTTACAGAGGTTCCCTTACTGGGGGTGGGGGTGGGATTTGGATGACAAGGGTGATTATCTTATGGTCAGACCTGATCAATGAGGGGGGTGACCACTGCTGTGGAGCATCTATCTCCCATGTTGGTAATGACCAGGTCTAGGATATTGGAGCCTGTGGTGGGACAATGGATTAGTTGATCCAGGGCATTGGAATTTATGAATTCCAAGAACCATTGGGAAAAGGTGTTGGTACCCGAGTAGTTTTCCCAGTTAATGGCAGGGTAGATGAAATCACCTAGTATTAGGGTGTTTGGTTGTATCTTAATATTTTCCAGTATGTTTAGAAAGGTGTAGTGAGAATCTTGGGGCATGGTGGGGGATCTGTAGCAAGCTACAGTTTGGATTGTAGTCTTACCTAGTGTTAGTTGCACCTGGAGAATTTCACATGCATTGTGTTGGGCAACTAGCCTGGAGGTGTGAATATCCTTGGTGAATATGGGCACTCCTCCACCTTTAGTGTTTCGGTCTTGGTTTGGTGGCCGAAAAGTGTGGTAAGAGTTGTAGCCTGGTATTGCAGGGGTGCTCTCTGGAGCCTTGAACCAGGTGTCAGTTACTGCACAGATATCGATGTTCTCCATTTTTAGGAGTGCCTCGAGAGAGTGCATTTTGAGGTTTAGACTTCTAGCATTGAGTAGCATTACCTTCAGATTTTGTATGCTTTTATCTGTTATGGTGGTGGTTTTGTCCTTTTAACCTTGCCTAAAAAAGGCACTATAGGGGTGGCAAGAGCTTTAGTCAGTAACCTAAATCCCAGGGGTGACAGGTGAAGACCATCTCTGGCAAAGCATCATGGTTTGTCAATCATGACGTCCCAGGCAGACAGATACTGAATCCCCTTTGAATGACACCAGAAGCTTAGCCAGTTGTTGAAGTCAATCATTTTGTCCTTATACTGTGGTATCATTCTGGGTGAAGGCAGGATTCTGCTCAGGGCTAGGGTCATACCTGCCTGGGCCACATGATCCGAGAGCTCTTCCATGTCTCTTTTCATGTAGTCGAGGGAGGTACGTCTCAAGTCATTCACTCCAACATGGACAATGACAGAGTCATATTTGTACTTGTTGTGGAGTGACTTGAGTTCATGCATTATGTGGCAGATCCTGGCACCTGCCTGGTGAGTGGGACATCAGTGTGTCTGATGACAGAGTCAAATATGCCTAAAGTGTTGGGTACATTTTCTTGCCTTAGGGGCTGTTGCTGGGTGGCACACTGGTGTTGTGAGCTATGTGTCTCTTTGGTTGTGACTGGTGTTTGTTTGCGTTTCAGCTTCGGAGGTCCTTGTTGCTCGGGCAGGTTAATGTTAAGGGCCTCCGCATATGTGGGTTTAGTGTTGCTATGTGTGGATGTTGATGGTATGGGTTTTGAAGGGCTATGTGTTGCTTGAGGTGTAGTGCAGGTGTTAACCTTCTCCTCTTGACTGTCTAGCACAATCTTGGCTGGAGAGAGCTTTTCTTCCAGTTTGGCTATGTAAGTGCATCTCTCGCAGGTTGTAGTGTTGGCTGGCAGGAGGAGAGGGTTGTCTGTGTACATGAGGCAGTTGCTGCATTGCCCCAGTATGCCCAGATTCACCAGGTGGACAGGAGAAATCACCAGAAGCTGACCCTTGGACATGCCTGTTTAGGTGCTTTTTTTGTAAAGTACAAGAGCTGTTTTCCCTTACCTTTGCAAGGTACTTTGCAATTATAGGCTGTTTAGTGCCTACAATTAATTTATCCTTATTAACATGGAGAGTTGAGAGCTTGTATCAGTTTAAGGCTTCCTAGTGCTTTCCAGCAGGTTCTAGAGCAAGTGCTAGTCACAGGGGTTCATATTTTAATGCTGCTACTGAGAAACCAGCTAGTTCTAAGGAAAATTTTGAAGACCAGACTTTCTGGCACCTGGAATAGTTTAACCAAAGCCCTGTGGTGCTGCACGATGCGAAAAACATGCAAACAGACATGTTTTTAAGCTAGAAAGTTGAAAGGGATAGTAATCAGCCCAAATTGGCTAATAAAATTACAATTTCAGAGCTGGAAACCACTCCTCTAGTGTTAGATAGGCAGTACAATGCCCACTGGTAAGCAGTAGGACTTCCCTCTACCCCAGCAAGGTATGTATAGCTCTGAACATAGAAAATAAAGTCCTGAAACCAGCAAAGCCTGGTATCTGGACTATACTAGCTAGAAAGGTAGGAAACGAGCAAACAAGATAGTATTTTTTTTTTTCGTTAAAACAGGCTAAACAATGCAATAATACAGTAAATAAACACAGAAAAGGATAACGCACTTGAGTGTGTAGCCCTAAACAGTAAATGCAATTTTAAACTCTTCAAAATTAGCAATTTAAAACTTTTTAAATGAAGCAAGGCAAGTGCACAACTGAAAAACGATTTAAGAGGCAGTAATACAGTAGAATAAGTAGCTAGTTTACATATACAGAAAAGTCTATATATACAGAAAAGCAGCTAAAACAACACTAAAACAATTCGGATGCAGTGCAACCTTGTGCACTTGCGTTGTAGCAATATTAAGGCAAATACATAAAATATGCTCTATATTTCCAAAATGTTTGAGAAGCACAGTCAGAACACAAGGAACTTTAGGCAATTTATTTATTTATTTTTTAAGAAAGGGAGAAAAGAAGGACAGAAGGAAAGAACCTAAGTGGGTTGGCCTTCTCAGATGTTCTCTCTGTATTAGGTAGAATGAGCTAATGACACTAGACTGGGAGGAGTGTCCAAGATCAAATTTAGAGTAGGGGAGGGCAACTGCAAGGCCAGCAGGTATAAAGACAAGATACCAATAGGAAAGGAGGGTGGGGAGCTAGTCAGAACACACTACAGAAATCACTTCAGGCAGAAAAAACTACAGGCAGTGAGCCAATATCTATAAAATACAGTAAGAAAGTATGCAGCAGGCAATAAAAGTGCTATACATATCTAGAATAACCAATAACTAGTAAAAAATAAGCAAAAAAACAGTCTACTTATTGTTATATATCACAGATCAGTGTATTTTCCCTCATCTATAGCCTTGGTAACTGTCTCAAAGAAGTCCACCAGGCTTAGGAGGCATGATCTTCCCTTAACAAAGCCGAACTGGGTAGGGTCCAGTGTTTGGAGGTTCTCAATGTCTCTGTTAATGAGTTCCATGATGATGAGCTCCATAGCCTTGCAGACCAAGCTAGTCAGGCTTATAGGGCGATAGTTCCCAGGGTCTGTTGTGGCTCCACCTTTGTGGAGCAGAATAACCATTGTTGTGCGCCACTCTATGGGTACATAGCCTGTGGAGACGCTGAGTTTGAACAGTGTGTTTAGGTGAGGGGTTAGTATGTCTTTGAGCTCGTGTAGGACGCAGCCTGGGGTACCATCCGGTCCCATTGATGCTGTGTTTTTGGCTTTGGAGAGGGCTGTTTTAACCTGAGTGTCTGTGATTTCAGGGGCTTTACATTCTTCTGGTATGGTTATGGGCTCTTTTGGGGGTGGGGGGGGGTGAAGTTTGCACTGAACCTGTCTGCCAGGATGTTGGTGATATTGGTCAGTTCAGTGTATTTTGTGCCATTCTGCACTAACTCTGATAAGATCTGAGCATTGTCACTTAGATTCTTGACATGTCTAAAGAATGCCTTGTGGTTATCTTGGAGTCCTTGGCAATTTTTATTTCGAAGCTCGCCTTGGATGATTTTATGAGGTATCGCAGTTTCTTACTGATACTGATCAGGGATGTCTTCCCTTCTTGGGATTTTACTCTTTTCTGTACTAGTTTCCTCCTTCTATTGTATAGCTTGTTTATGGCAGGGGTCCACCAGACTGGTTTCCTTTTCTAGGAGGAGTGAGTCTTGGTTTTGCTTGGGATAGCACGATCCATGCATTCTTGTAGGTACCCGTAGAATGCATTAGTAAAGGATTTTGCAGCTTGGACAGCGTTATCCATTAGCATGGGGGCTTTGAAACTTTCCAACTCGGTCTTAAGTAACGTGAAGTTTGCTTTTGAAAGGTTTTTCATGGTGGTTTCCTTTTCCAGGGGTGGGGGAGGAATGTGGATATCCAGAGTGATTTGTTTATGGTCAGATCTATCCAGCGAGGAGTTAACCTTCGGTGTGGAACACCAGTCGCCCATGTTGGTAATGACCAGGTCCAATATGTTGTCACCTCTGGTGGGAGTGTTGAGCAGGACAATCCACCCTTTAGGATAGAGTTCTGTATCCCCTTTCATTCTTCTACAACCAGGCCTTCTGCCACAGAAAGGGGAGTGAGGGAACTCCCTCATTTTCTCCCAACACATCTGCCCTAATATACAGAAGGAGGTCACTTTAACACCTCCTCCTTCAAATCCTCAGCAAACGACCATATGCCCAAATTGGGCAAGTGTACTTGCATCTGCATGGTACAGTTGTCTATACTTAACTTACAATAGTAGCTGGGCCATAAACCTGCTGGACCATGGCCTCAAGGCTTTATTAATGACATTATCTAACCTCTTCCTTACTTTTCCCACTGCTTTTACTGAAATGCCATTGTGTCACTTCAGTCTCTGCACTTCTGCTGACCAAAGCATTCAAAGTCCTGGCCATTTCTCTTTTGTAAACAATGGTCACATTTTATTCTAATTTCTAGTGTTTTTATGGGTACTCATCTGAAGTCATTCCTAACACGTCTTACAATCACAACTGGTGCCCCCAGAATTTTTCATGAGACAGCAATCCCCCCCATACCAGGTATATGTTGTCACCAGTGCTTTAATAGGTTGTTCTTCCTTCCCACTTCTGGTTCGTCTGTTACAGCCTCTGATGCAGTCTGCTGATGTATGACTCTCCTATGACTCTTATGCACTCTGGTGATATAGCTTGCACTGCAATAAAGAATAATTAATAAGTTGTACGATTATAAGTAGTTGTCTTCCAATGCCTTAATTTTTTAGTTATCTCCATTATGGCTCCCTTTCTTTGTGCAGGTGATGCAGCACCTACCTAAAGACATGAGAGATATACTGATATGATTCTAACCATATTTACTCAACTGAGTCACTGTGTCTATTAGTTTGTGACAGAAAAAACAACCCTGGTGTGTCCCATCTGTTATGCAGTGTAACAACCCAAGCAACCACCTCTCAGTGAGTTCCATCTGGGGCCTTCATGCTTCCTCTTCTACCCAGAGCCATATTTGGCTCTTCTAGTGCCCACTAAAGTAAAAATCCAGGGTACATGCACGTAGGACAGGCGTGCACGGTCCCTCAACAACGCCAAATCTACACACAAAAGTGGACCAGCACGTAAAGAATTGCCAAATAAAATATGTTTATTCCATCAAATTTTCATCAATCCGTACAAAGTAATGGTGGTTACCATTACTAAAAGCAAACCGGTTTCGGCTTGTATAAGCCTTTATCAATGCAAAAAAATTGAAAAAAATTTCCACCATTTTGAACACTATATGTAGTGCAGCTCTTAAAGGAACATGCCTCCAAAACTTGCATTTATGTAATATTAGTGGATTGAATATTCTAAATAAAGAAATCACTAACATAGAGAACCCAACAACATGTATATCAAAAAATCATACTAATATAGATATATATAAAAATAAGTCCATATGTATATATATCCCTAGTGTATATATATATTTTTATCTCCCTGCTAATGACAACTTATTTATACAAATATTGATATAATATAAAGACCATATCATACATATAAATATATATATATATATATATATATATATATATATATATATATATATGATTAGTATATAAAAAATTATCAGGTCTGAAGAATTACAGTGTTAGTCATGAGCAAAAAAAATTTTTTTTTTGTCTTGTTACATAATTGTGTATTCATGGCCCTCTTATAATTGTTCAAATATATTCAATCCTGGTCTGAAAAGACCCCCCAATTTAGTAATCCATTTGTTTTCCATGTCATTAAGCTTTTGATGCCATCCTGCTTTGAAATTTCTATGTAACATGATCCTATCTATAACAACAAATTTAAATGTGGCAGAAGGATGTTCCAAAGTATGTTTGCACAATGCATTTGTAATGCGTCTATTTCTGATCGCACTCATGTGCTCACCTATTCTGAGTTTGACTGGCCTTGAGGTCTGACCAATATAAAATGCAGAACAGGTACAGGTGGCCAGATATATTGCCCAGTCTGAACTGCAATTTGCAAATATCCTAATATCAAAGACCTGAGAGGTATTTTTGCTTGAAAATTCACTCGTTTTTAGCATATGTTTGCAAGCAGAACAGTGGCCGCATGGAAAACAGCCTTTCAATATATCTCCAAATAGGGTAATTTGTTGTGGTATGTGTGGAGTGTATCTCTTATAATGGGTGAAATGTGAATTCAAATTTCGTCCCCTTCGGTAGGAGAATGAACATTGATCCGGTAATATTCGGTTCAAAATCTCATGTGATAGTAAGATGTCCCAATATTGATTGATGATGTCAATGAAACGATTTGTATTTGCCCCATAAGTGGTTACTAACCTTAAAGGTTGATTACGTTGTTGTGCAGAATTTACCACATTATTTGATTTATATTGCAACAGTTCCGAACGTGATAGCTTATTGGTTATATTCCTAGAGATGGAAATGTTGTGTGCCTTATAGCCACGATTGATAAATCATTTGGATAAATCAACACTGAAATGAGAACACTCTTCCACGGAAGAGCATATCCTTTTCATCCTCATAAATTGAGATTTAGGAATATTGCGGATGATGTGGCGTGGATGACAGCTCTCAGCATGTAACAACGTGTTATATTGTGGAAATTTTCTATAAACTGACGTGGCTAATGTATTATCCCAAAGCCTAGTTACCAAAACATCCAAAAACACAATACAGTCACGTTCCATAGTAGCCGTGAATTTGATACCAAAAGAGCTGTCATTAAGATAGGATACAAATTGAGATAGTTCTTCCTTATCACCACGCCACACCATCCAACAATCATCCAGATATCTCCTCCAGATGTCTAGATGTGGTAAATATATGTTGTGTTGGCTATCATATATGAATGTGGCCTCATAGTAACCCATAAAAAGGTCTGCATATATAGGTGCAAACGAGGCCCCCATTGCTGTTCCCTTGATTTGCCAGTAAGCATTCCCATGGTAATAAAAAATGTTCTTACGTAACACAAATTCCGTAAGTTTGGACAGACGATTGTTAAACTCTGTTGAATATAAATCTGATTTATAAAGCCAATATGATACAGCAAGAATGCCTAAATCATGGGGGATACTAGTGTATAGTGAAGCCACGTCTAAAGTACACAGCCACCATGAAGATTCTAACTGAGAATCTTTGATGATATTAAGGAATTCAGTAGTGTCCTGAATACGTGATCTAATTTGAGTCAACAATGGTTTTAAGTACTGTGTAAGAAAGGCTGACAAAGGTTCTGTTAAAGAACCCCGGCCAGACACAATCGGTCTACCAGGGGGATTGAGTGCATCTTTATGTATTTTAGGTAGCAAGTACAAATATTGTGGAATAGGTTCCTCCACCTTCATTTGTTTGGCTACCTGTTCACTAATCACCCCCTGGTCGACCGCTACATCTAAAAAACCATCAATCTCTTCCTTGAATTGTAAAGTAGGATCAGTACTTAATTCCATGTAAAAGCTAGAATCTGATAATTGACGCAAGGCTTCATCTATATATGCTTGATGGTCCATAACCACAATAGCACCCCCTTTATCGGCCATAGTAATAACTAAATCTTGATTGTTTTTAAGCTCCAACAAAGCTTGTCTTTCTACTGCAGTGAGATTATTGAATTTTGGCTGATACACATTGGCAAAATGTAATTCCTTCATTATACACTCCCTAAAGATCGAAACATGTTTATTCATTGGTGGAATAAATGAAGATTTTCCAAATCTAAAATCAGTTGAACTTTGAGAGGTATCACTATCTGCAAAAAATATTTTAAGGTTTAGTAATCTACAGAAGTCATTGACATCCTGTAATAACTGATTTTCCGAAACAATAGCACTTGGGACAAAATTCAATCCTTTATTAAGCAATGCTATGTGTGTGGGAGAAAGAACAAAAGAGGATATATTATGAACATTATTTTCTATTTCACCATTTGTTGCAATAGATTTTGTAATGTTGGTGTGGTTAAGCCTAGATCTGTGTTTTCTGCCCCCCCTCCTCCTACCCTTGAATCTAAAGGGGGCAGTTGTCTTCTTTTGGCAGCTGGGGACACCTGGCGTGAAGAAACTTCACCATCAGTAGCCAAAGAAGTTTCCTCCTCTGAGGTGGCATCAGATGAAACATTCTGATGTCTAAGAATTGACCTAGGCCGTTTTTTATTAACATTTTGAGTGTTCTTATGATCACTAAATCTTACTGTTTTCAGACTAATAAAAGGCTTCCCTTTCTCGTAATCCATAAGATCACGATTGAATTTGTTGATCTTACGTTTCATTAATTGTTTTTCCAGTATGGAAAGTTCTTTAGCCAAATCCGAAACATTCTGGGAATAGAACTCTTCCTGGTTAAATTGTTCAGCCTCTGCACACAAATTTTGAATCTCTGAGAGATGACTAGTAATAGTTCTATCATAATATCTTAACAGACAATCTACAAAATGCATAGATGATGAATGTTGGGCTTCAGCCCAATCCTTGGATAACTCATTATCTATATGGGCCACTAACGGTTGCAAACGCACTCTCAACCCCCTTGGTGTTATGTCTTTTGTTTTATAAGCTTTAAACAGTTTCATATGCCACACATTTGAACGCAATGTTTTCATCTGTCTACTAAGCTTTGAAAACATAAGTCTACATTTGTGTTGGTCATCCTCTATATGATTAGATATATTGGGTCCAGTATGGTTGGTTAAACCAAACACCTCTAAATTGTCTCTATCAGCCGAAAGCCCATGTAAAATTCCACTCAAATCCATCATGAGATGATATGCTAAGAATAAAAAATTATTATTCCAGTCTCTCTCTTAACAAATGGGACAATATAAATCTCTAAGACCTCCAAACAGATTTCAAATTCAATCTATAATGGATTGTATCAAAAAATTAAAAAATTTAATATTTCAGATGTCCAGCTGGAAGTTATGAAGCAACCACACCTATATGACCAGTTGTTAAACCTCAATTACAATAAGCAGCCAATTCTCACTGTGAAATAAGATTCACAAAAACAACTCACAAAAAAACATATTATTGGTAATGTCCACATTAACTTAGATCCGTCATGATCTTAAAAATCCAATATTATAAAAAACCATAAAACATAACCATAGACCTGCGTCTCAAATTGGTTATGCCTATTATAGATATGGTATTTAACATTCCATTCCTTGTGAAATAATGATGGTATGTCTCAATTGTGGTGTTTATGTTGGATTAAACTGTAAAAACAGTCCAAAACCTGTTACCAGGCCGACATGCGTCTCATCCTGGAATTCCAATAACAATGGGAATTATTCTGAACACACCATGATTAATAGCCACCGTAAAGAGGTCTATATATTTTACAATAAAGACTTATAATATACTGTGGTAAATACACTACCACTGGACACCTGAAAAAAATCTAATACCATTAGTACAACTAAGTTTGTTCAAGATGACCAAACATCTGGTGGAGGTCCCACAAACTAAATGCCCAAAAGTCAATATTGAGTGGAAAAACTGTTGTTAAATAATATATAGTTTGTAACATATAAATAATATTTGACCAGACCCAATGACATGACTACATTCACCAGTAAATATATTAATAAATGACCCACAATACTGTACTATCAACCACTATTGCCCTGATCATTATTCATGAACCATAAGTCCATAGACTAAGGAAAAACACGAACCAAAATATGACTGTTACATGAATCTATAAACTGTAGACTTATAGCCTAAAATGCGTAGTGCAAGATATAGGCCGAATAACCATTTATACAGCGCCAATTATTGTAATCACATGTAAATTATACATAGTTAAACATCACCCTATCTAAATATTCCAGTTGGTACAATACAATAGCGATTGTCGTTTAACTAGTATAAGTAAAACAAAAACATGCGATGTAAAAAACATAATATTGGCAAAAGTTATAAGTCATATTGGTTCTGCTAAGAAAATGTCCCAAATAATCCAAAGGCAATGTAGATGTATCAATGGTATAAAGAAAAAATACTGTTTGTAGTGGTCATGTCCATCGTTGTATGTAATCCAGAGGCCAAGGCCCACAAGTTGTTACAGCGTATTGTCCAACCAGTCAATCTGCACAAAACTAAGGCCCGCCAGTTCTTTAAAACATCCTTCCAACAAGTTGGCACAATTTGCTAGTCCCACAACCTCAATGCCTGATTTTATAAATTAAAACGACCGAAGTGAAGGACCAATGTGAATAGCATATTAATAATAGCTGAATTGCTAATGCATAGGCTTCCACCCATGTGATATAAACTTTAGATAAATAGCAAATCCTGAATAGTTGTAGAAAAAAATTTTTGGCACAGTACCTTGTAGATAGTAATACTCCAAAAAAATTAATCCAAAAACCCCAAAACAACAAAAAAATAATCTGTAATAACAAAAAAAATATATATATAAGGTCGATCCATTCAATGAACCGACCACTGATTGTTCGCAAAGGGATGTAATCGAAGCCTTGTTGAACACGAACCCTCATGGGACAGTCAAAAAGGAAATAACAGATGCAGGATCAAGTTATACAAAATTAAATTCCGAATGGACCATCAAAGCAGTATACACGAAAAGCGAAGCCCAATTGAAAGCTGCTGGGTGAAGTAAAACTGCAATCCAGGCGTCCCCAGCGTGAAATGAAGAACAGCAAAGTAAAAATCCAGGGTACACGCACGTAGGACAGGCGTGCACGGTCCCTCAACAACGCCAAATCTACACACAAAAGTGGACCAGCACGTAAAGAATTGCCAAATAAAATATGTTTATTCCATCAAATTTTCATCAATCCGTACAAAGTAATGGTGGTTACCATTACTAAAAGCAAACTGGTTTCGGCTTGTATAAGCCTTTATCAATGCAAAAAATTGAAAAAAATCTCCACCATTTTGAACACTATATATAGTGCAGCTCTTAAAGGAACATGCCTCCAAAACTTGCATTTATGTACTATTAGTGGATTGAATATTCTAAATAAAGAAATCACTAACATAGAGAACCCAACAACATGTATATCAAAAAAATCATACTAATATAGATATATATAAAAATAAGTCCTTGGCAATTTTTCTTTCGAAGCTCGCCTTGGATGATTTTATGAGGTATCGCAGTTTCTTACTGATACTGATCAGGGATGTCTTCCCTTCTTGTGATTTTACTCTTTTCTGTACTAGTTTCCTCCTTCTATTGTATAGCTTCTTTATGGCAGGGGTCCACCAGACTTGTTCCCTTTTCTAGGAGGAGTGAGTCTTGGTTTTGCTTGGGATAGCACGATCCATGCATTCTTGTAGGTACCCGTAGAATGCATTAGTAAAGGATTTTGCAGCTTGGACAGCGTTATCCATTAGCATGGGGGCTTTGAAACTTTCCAACTCGGTCTTAAGTAACGTGAAGTATGCTCTTGAAAAGTTTTTCATGGTGGTTTCCTTTTCCAGGGGTGGGGGAGGAATGTGGATATCCAGAGTGATTTGTTTATGGTCAGATCTATCCAGCGAGGAGTTAACCTCCGGTGTGGAACACCAGTCGCCCATGTTGGTAATGACCAGGTCCAATATGTTGTCACCTCTGGTGGGAGTGTTGAGCAGGACAATCCACCCTTTAGGATAGAGTTCTGTATCCCCTTTCATCCTTCTACAACCATGCCTTCTGCCACAGAAAAGGGAGTGAGGGAACTCCCTCATTTTCTCCCAACACATCTGCCCTAATATACAGAAGGAGGTCACTTTAACACCTCCTCCTTCAAATCCTCAGCAAACGACCATATGCCCAAATTGGGCAAGTGTACTTGCATCTGCATGGTACAGTTGTCTATACTTAACTTACAATAGTAGCTGGGCCATAAACCTGCTGGACCGTGGCCTCAAGGCTTTATTAATGACATTATCTAACCTCTTCCTTACTTTTCCCACTGCTTTTACTGAAATGCCATTGTGTCACTTCAGTCTCTGCACTTCTGCTGACCAAAGCATTCAAAGTCCTGGCCATTTCCCTTTTGTAAACAATGGTCACATTTTATTCTAATTTCTAGTGTTTTTATGGGTACTCATCTGAAGTCATTCCTAACACGTCTTACAATCACAACTGGTGCCCCAGAATTTTTCATGAAACAGCAATCCCCCCCATACCAGGTATATGTTGTCACCAGTGCTTTAATAGGTTGTTCTTCCTTCCCACTTCTGGTTCATCTGTTACAGCCTCTGATGCAGTCTGCTGATGTATGACTCTCCTATGACTCTTATGCACTCTGGTGATATAGCTTGCACTGCAATAAAGAATAATTAATAAGTTGTACGATTATAAGTAGTTGTCTTCCAATGCCTTAATTTTTTAGTTATCTCCATTATGGCTCCCTTTCTTTGTGCAGGTGATGCAGCACCTACCTGAAGACATGAGAGATATACTGATATGATTCTAACCATATTTACTCAACTGAGTCACTGTGTCTATTAGTTTGTGACAGAAAAAACAACCCTGGTGTGTCCCATCTGTTATGCAGTGTAACAACCCAAGCAACCACCTCTCAGTGAGTTCCATCTGGGGCCTTCATGCTTCCTCTTCTACCCAGAGCCATATTTGGCTCTTCTAGTGCCCACTGCCTGTCCCTGATCTGGTACCCAGCTCCTCAACTCTTCAGCTGAAGACAAAAATAAAAAAAAGACTTCTACTTTTAACTGTTGTAAGCCACTTAGCAATTGGCTTGCTCCAGCAGATTACCACACAAGAGACACTAAAGCCCTCAAGTTCTTTTCTCTACCAACATTTGAAAAATGTTTGTGCCAGTTGTCATAGTGGCTAAGGTTTTCACCTTCCATGCACAAGGTACAAGGTTTGATCCTGACCTCTGGCCAATGCCAGTATGGAGTTTGCATGTTGTCTCTGGATCTCCTTTGGGTTTTCCCCACCTCACAAAAATGTGCTGAGTGTTTCTATCTCAAACTCACCTTTATTATGGAGTTGTGGGCAGCAGAATAGACCATAGATGGTGCCCAAAAAGGGAAGAGTTGCACAGACCAACAGCTTTGAGAATTTACTGTGGTGCACAGTATCCTCAAGATAGGTGAACATGGATCATAGATTGCACACAGTGGTAGGCCTAGCCACTTAATGGTGTAAAATATGGCTGTAGGTGATTCGGTCATGTTGATTAATGTCGGCAAACCGGCATGCGTATTTGCCTGCGATAAATGGGTTGAGGCCTGCCCTATTCTGACCTATGCCAGGGACCCAGGTTAATGGTGGGAAGGGCATATATACCCTTATTGGCCATTGTATGCCTGCCATAAAGCCCAGCAGCCCCGGGTCAATAAGCTACTGGCCAACCAGTGTCCAGTTGCTCATCTTGGGTTGCATAGGATAGCTCTGTTGAGTGAAAGCTGGATGTAAAACCAATCAACCTGCCAAACATGAACTAAGAATTGCTACACTCGATGTAGTTTCAGTGACACAACACAGCTTGGAAGCAGATGACATGCTGATAAGGAGGATGCTGGATATTTTGTGTATCCAGGAGACAAGATGGAATTTGGAATGCAGCAAAGTCATGCAGCTTGGGATCCAGAGTTTACTACACAGGAGGAGGACAGGACAGAAATGACATGAAAATTATGGTGAGGGAGAGGTTTCAGAAGTCAGGGAGGGATGTCATCAGAATTAGTGACAGACTCATGGCAATCAAACTCCAGTGTAATGACAGCAGTATTCATAATCTCAGCATATAGCCACAGCAGGGTTATGATATTGAGGAAAAGCGTGCATTCAGGCAACAATTGCAGGACCTACCAGATAAAACAGGATAACATGAATTGGTGGTGATACTAGGTGACCTGAGTGCACATATCGAGACAGACAGAACAGGATATGAGGACTGCCGGAGTCCACATGGGTGTGGCAACAGGAATAAAGAGAGAGAGAGAGGTCATTCTAGACTTCTATTTGGAAAATGGCTTGACGGTAGCCAGCCCATGATTCAGCAAGAGAAACAGTCACAAAATCACATACTAGAGTGGCTAACATGCAACTCAGGTGGACATCATCCTAGTAAGGAAAGGACAGTGAGGTAGAAACAGTGATTAAAAAGTCATCCCCAGTGAAACATTCTGCCCACAACATAAACCACTAGTTGCAACAATCAGCTGCAAGCAGTGGTCAAAGAAGACTCTAAGATCAACAGAGACCAGGCTGAATACCTAGAAGTTGACTGGAGAGAAAGCACAACAGCTCAAGGAATTACTCAGGGCTCTAGCACTTCAAGAATAAGAAGAAATAGGACTTCCAAGATAGTTGCACACTGATCAACAGCTTACCTTCAGCTCCACCAGTGTGAAAAGAGAAACAGTTTTTGTGCTTGTATTACCTTAGCAAGAGCCTGCCTGGGTGTCCTGCAGAGTTCTACAGCAGCAGAAGGAGAAAAGAGAGACTCTGAATGGATTAAATACCTTGTTTTTCCTTTTTACTGCTTATTTTCACTAATCGCACTATTCCGAGCATTTTTTTATTAACTTTGCTACTTATTTTGAACAGTTATTTAATTCCGATTCTGTTTGCACTTTAATTGATCATTTTTAAATGTTTTTCAACTGTTTAATTGCTGAGGGCTACACACTCAAGTGCGGTAACCATTTTACTGCCCCAAAAGTGTTTGTATTACTGCATCTGCACTAATTTAAAAAAAAAAAAAATCCTATCTCTCTACTCGTTTCCCACCTTTCTATAACCAGTAGAGTCCAAATTTCAGATTTTGCTGAATTCTGGGCTGTTTTGTAGTTTTTGTGTTGCCCAGACCTTACTAAGATAGAGGGAAGCTTCTCTGTTCATTAGTGAGAGTGGTGAGCTTTGAGCAGCCTATCTGTCACTGGAGGAGGGGTTTCAGCAAAGAATCTGTAGTTTTATTGGCCATTTTGGGCTATTTCCTTTCATCTTTCTGTTTAAAAACCCATGGTTGTGCAGTGTTTGTGCTTGTATTACCTCAGCAAGAGCCTGTCTGGGTGTCCTGCAGAGTTCTACAGCAGCAGAAGGAGAAAAGAGAGACTTTGAGTGGATTAAGTACCTTGTTTTTCCTTTTTCCTGCTTATTTTCCCTAACTGCACTATTCTGAGTGTTTTTCTATTAACTTTGCTACTTATTTGAACTGTTTTTAATTCCAAAACTGTTTGCACTTTAATTGATCGTTTTTAAGTGTTTTTCAATTGTTTAATTACTGAGGCTACACACTCAAGTGCGCTAGGCATTTTACTTCCTCAAAAGTGTTTGTATTACTGCATCTGTTCTTCTTCTTTTTCTTTCAGCTTTTCCTGGTTAGGGGTCGCCACAGCAGATCATCTGTCCACTCATGATTGGCAGTGGAGTTTTACAGTATTGAGTTGCCAGCCCGGCGCCCAACCTTTCATAGAAGGCACACAAACGTACACACTCACACCTAGGGCCAATTTAGAGTGTCCAATCCACCTACTGCATGTCTTTGGGATGTGGGAGGAAACCGGAGCACCTGGAGGAAATCCACGCGACCACAGGGAGGACATGCAGACTCTGCACAGAAGGCACCCCAGCCAAGAATCAAACCGGAGAACCTCATGCTGTGAGGTGGTAACGCTAACCACTGCACCACCGTGGCCACCCATTACTGTATCTGTTCTAAATTTCAACCCCCCCCCCAAAAAAAAAAAAAACATTCTATCTCTGTACTCGTTTCCCACCTTTCTATAACTAGTAGAGTCCATTTTTCAGATTTTGCTGAATTTTGGGCTGTTTTGTAGTTTCTGTGTTGCCCAGAACTTACTAAGATAGAGGGAGGCTTCTCTGTTCATTAATGAGAGTGGTGAGATTTGAGCAGCCTATCTGTTGCTGGAGGAGTGGTTTCAACTCAGAATCTGCAGTTTTATTGGCCATTTTGAGCTATTTTGTATCCATTTCATCTTTCTGTTTAAAAACCCATGTTTGCGTGGTGTTTGCACTTGTATTACCTCAGCAAGAACCTGCCTGGGTGTCCTGCAGAGTTTTACAGCAGCAGAAGGAGAAAAGAGAGAGACTTTGAGTGGATTAAGTACCTTGTTTTTCCTTTTTACTGCTTGTTTTTGCTAACCACACTATTTTGAGTATTTTTTTTAATTAACTTTGCTACTTATTTTGAACTGTTTTTTAATTCTGATACTGTTTGAACTTTAATTAATCATTTTAAGTGTTTTTCAACTGTTTAATTGCTGAGGGCGGCACACTCAAGTGTGCTAGCTATTTTACTGCCTCAAAAGTGTTTGTATTACTGTATCTGTTCTAAATTTCAACCCCCCCCCCCAAAAAAAAAAGAAATAAATTCTATCTCTCTACTCATTTCCCACCTGTCTATAACCAGTAGAGTCCGTTTTTCAGATTTTGCTGAATTCTGGGCTTTGTAGTTTCTGTGTTGCCCAGACCTTACTAAGATAGAGGGAAGCTTCTCTGTTCATCAGTGGCAGTGGTGAGCTATGAGTAGCCTATCTGTCACTGGAGGAGGGGTTTCAGCTCAGAATCTTTAGTTTTATTGGCCATTTTGGGCTATTTCTATCCCTTTTTTCTTTCTGTTTAAAAACCCATGTTTGCTCAGTTTTTGCACTTGTATTACCTCAGCAAAAGCCTGCATGGGTGTCCTGCAGAGTTCTACAGCAGCAGAAGGAGACGAGAGACTTTGAGCGGATTAAGTAACTTGTTTTTCCTTTTTACTGCTTATTTTCACTAACCGCACTATTCCTAGCATTTTTTTTATTAACGTTGCTACTTATTTTGAACTGTTTTTTAATTCTGACATTGTTTCCACTTTAATTGATCATTTTTAAATGTTTTTCAACTGTTTAATTGCTGAGGGCTACACACTCAAGTGCGCTAGCCATTTTACTGCCTCAAAAGTGTTTGTATTATTGTATCTGTTCTAATTTTCGAAAAAAGAAATCCTATCTTTCTACTCGTTTCCCACCTTTCTATAACCAGTAGAGTCTGGTTTTCAGATTTTGCTGAACTCTGGGCTGTTTTATAGTTTCTATGTTGCCTAGACCTTACTAAGATAGAGGGAAGCTTCTCTGTTCATCAGTGAGAGTGGTGAGCTTTGAGCAGTCTATCTGTCACTGGAGGAATGGTTTCAGCTCAGAATCTGTAGTTTTATTGGCCATTTTGGGCTATTTCTATCCCTTTCATCTTTCTGTTTAAAAACCCATGTTCATAGGTTCATAGGTAGGTACTAGGCTATTGGCCCTAGGGCCTATACAAGCCTAGCCAAAAAGGTACCCTGGCTTTTGCCACCCAAGAAAATTGTTTTCCTGTGCCCCTGTCAAGCAGAGCTACAGAGGTGATCTGTGGGGTGAATTTCCTATTTCTCATCCAATCATCAAGATTTTTCTTGAAGAGTGGTAATGAGGAGCTTTGTTTGATATAGATAGGTAGTTTGTTCCAGAGTATGGGAAGTTTCTGGGACAGAAATCTATCCCTCCAGCATGTTCTGTTTATTGTGGTGACAAGGTTTAGGTCCCTAGAGTGTGTAGCTTGGAGGGATTGGGATTTCTTTAAGTGGAGCATGTCCAACAGCTCTGGGTTTGACATAGTTTGAATGTTAGGCAGACATCCCCTTCTGAGTAAGCGATATGCGATGGAGTAAAGCTGCAGTTTTTTGAGACGGTCTGCGTAGGGCATCTGTTTGAGGCTGGTAATTCTCTTTGTGAGGTATTTCTCCGGCCTTTCCAGTTGTTGTAGATGTTTTGTGAGGTACATGCCAAAAGGGACGTTGTACTCTATAATGGGTCTAATGAGTGATGAGTAGAGGGGAACAATGACCTCTTTTTTCCTGGATGAGAAACCTTTTGTGATGATGTGTGCCACGTAGAAGGATTTCCTGACTGCTGTCGCAATGTGACTATCAAAGGAGAGACTACTGTCCACCTGTGTCCCAGGGTCGCTTATCACACTTTCGGTGTTAAGGAGACTACCACCTATGTGGTAGCTCATGGGTACAGAGTTTTTACCAAGGGGGATGACAATGCACTTTTTGGCATTGAGCTTGAGGCCATGGCTTTGACGCCAGGCATCTGTCTCAGTGAGACCCTTTTGTAGGATGTCCACATCGTTGGGAGTTTCAATTATGGCTCCTAGTTTGCAGTCATCTGTGAACTTCATTAGCCAAAGACCGTCTGTGGTAGCCTGTACTTCAGAAAAGTAGATACCAAACAGGAGAGGACTGAGGACTGAACCCTGTGGTACTTCACTTGTCAGTGGTCTGAAGTCGGATTTGGAGTCTGCTGCTTTCACAGTGTGGGTTCTGTCAGTGAGCCAGTTGGCAAACCATCTTGTGACATAGGGATTTATACCTAGTTTAGTGAGTTTGTCTATAATTCCAGAGTGGGGGATGGTGTCAAAAGCCTTGTCAAGATCTAGATAGGCTGTGTGAACCACCTTACCCTCATCTACGGCTTTGGTGACTGCTTCAAAGAAGTCAATCAGGTTTAGGAGATATGATCTGCCTTTTACAAACCTGAACTGGGTGGGGTCCAGAGTTTGGAGATTACCAATGTCTTTGTTTATAAGTTCCATGATGATATGTTCCATGGTCTTGTAGACCAGGCTCATTAGGCTCATGGGGCAGTAGTTCCCAGGGTCTGTGGTGGCTCCCCCTTTGTGGAGTGGGATAACCATCGCTGTGCACCATTCAGTGGGCACAAAGCCTGAGGTGAGGCTATGATTGAACATGGTGCTTAGATGGGGTGCCAGTTCATTCTGTAGTTCATGTAGAATGCAGCCTGGGATGTTGTCAGGTCCCATGGATGCTGTGTTCTTGGCTTTGGAGAGTGTGGTTTTTACCTGTGCAGCTGTGATTACAGGACCTTTGCATTCTTCCGGCATAGAGATGGGCCATTTAGGGGGTGGGGGGGTAAAGTTAGCACTGAACCTATCTGCCAGGATGTTGGCAATATCAGTTGGTTCTGTATATTTAGTGCCATTGTGCTGTAACCCAGAGCAGATCTGAGTGTTGCCATTGAGATTCTTGACATAGCCATATAATGCTTTGTGGTTGTCTTTAGAATCAGTGGCAATTTTGTTTTTATAACTAGCTTTGGAGGATTTTATGAGGGATCTCAGCTTCTTACTGAGGCTGACCAGGGAGTTCTTCCAGTCATGGGATTTTACTCTTTTTCCAACAGTTTCTTTCTTCTGTTGTAGAGTTTGTTTATGGCAGGGGACCACCAGATTGGCTTCCTTTTTTTGGAGGATAGCATATTGATTCTGTTAGGGATAGCACAATCCATGCACTTGTGTAAGTGCTTATAAAGTGCATTTGTGTAAGATTCAGCAATCATACCTCTATTGTCTGTCTGCATGGGTGTTTTGAAGTTTGACACTTCTGTCTTAAGAAGCGCAAAGTTGGCTTTGAAGAAATTATTACAGTGGTTTTCCATAATGGGCATGGGGGCGGGATGTGGATGTCTGGGCTGATTAGCTTGTGGTCGGATATGACCAACGAGGAATTGACCTGTGGTGTGGAACACTGGTCACCCATGTTAATAATGGCCAGGTCTAGGATATTGCTGCCCCTAGTGGGAGCATGGACAAGCTGATCCAGGGCAGTGGAATTGATGAATTCCAGAAAATGTTGAGCAAATGAGTTAGTACATTAGTAGTTTTCCAAGTTGATGGTGGGGTTGTTGAAATCTCCTAATATTAGGGTATTGGGCTATACCTTAATATTATCCAGTATATCGAGAAACATGGAGTGGGCATCCTGTGGCATGGTGGGGGATCTGTAACAAGCTACAACCTGAATTGCAGTCTTGCCCAGTGTTAATTGTACTTGTATAATTTCGGATGCATTATGTTGAGCAACTAGCCTGGAGGTGTGGATATCCTTTATGAATATGGCCACGCCTCCTCCTTTAGTGTTTCAGTCCAGGTTAGGGGGCTGAAAGGTGTAGTAATAATTGTAGCCTGGTAATGCAGGGATGATCTCTGGAGCCTTAAACCAGGTCTCTGTCACTGCACAGATGTCGATGTTCTCCATCTTAAGGAGTGCCTTGAGTGAGTGCATTTTGAGGTTTAGACTTCTAGCATTGAGTAGCATTACCCTTAGAATTTGCTTGTTTGTATCTACTATAGTGGTACATTTTACATTTGAATCTTGCCTAAAAAAGGCACTATAGGGGCAGCAAAAGCCTTAGCCAGTGTCCAGAATTCCAGAGGTGACATGTGCAGGCCATCTCTGGCAAAGCATCGTGGCCTGTTGATAATGTCATCCCAGGCAGACAGATACTGGATCCCCTTAGAATGACACCAGAAGCTTAGCCAATTGTTGAAGTCAATAATTTTGTCCTTGTACTGTGGTATCATTCTGGTCGATGGCAGGATGCTACTCAGGGCTAGTGTCATACCTACCTGGGCCACATGGTCAGAGAGCTCCTCCATGTCTCTTTTCATGTAGTCCAGGGAGGTACGTCTCAGGTCATTTACTTCAACATGGACAATGACAGACTCATATTTGTACTTGTTGTGGTGTGACCTGAGTGCGTCCGTTATATGGCGGATTCTGGCACCCGACAGGCAGCTGACAGTAACTTTGTCCTTGTTTAGCCTGGTGAGAGGGACGTCAGTGTGCCTGACTATAGAGTCGCCTTTGACTAGTGTGTTGGGTATGTTGTTTTGCCTTATGGGCTGAGGTTGAGTGGCACACTGATTTTGTTGGCTATGTGTCATTCAGGTAGTGTTGGGGTGGTGGTTGCTTGCGTTTCAGCTTTGGAGGTCTCTGTTGTTTGGGCAGATTTTATTTGAGAGCCTCCACAAATGTAGGTATGTGTTTTGTGTTACTATGTGTGGGTTTGAGTAGTGCAGGTTTTGATGGACTATGTGTTGACTGCAGTGTGGTGTTTACCTTCTCTTCTTGACTGTCTAGTCCAGTCTTGGCTGGAGAGAACTTGGCTTCCAGTTTGGCTATATAAGTGCATCTCTCACAGGTTGTAGTGCTGGGTGTTAGGAGCAGAGGGTTGTCAGTGTACATGAAGCAATTGCTACATTGCCCAGATTCATCAGGTGAACAGGAGAAAACACCGGGAGCTGACCCTTAGACATGCCTGGTTAGTGCTTATTAAAGTACTAAAAACTGTTTTCCTCTTGATAAATGGGGAAAGTTGAGTGCTGCAGTAATTTATAGATTATTTAGTGCTTGCAATGACAGCTGGTCTCTGGCTAATTAAGTTTGCAGATGACTGCAAACTAGGAGCCATAATAGATTTGCCTAAGGATGTGGACATTCTACAAAGAGGCCTCACTGAGACTGATGCTTGTTGTCAAAGTCATGGCCTAAAGCTCAATGCCAAGAAGTGCATTGTCATCCCTTTTGGGAAAAACACCGTACCCATGAAATATCTCATAGGTGATAGCCAACTAAACACTGAAACAATGATAAGAGACCTTGGGACACAGGTGGACAGTAGTCTTTCCTTTGATAATCACATCAGCACAGTAGTCAGGAAATCCTTCTATGTGGCACACCTCATCACAAAGGGGTTCTCCTCCAGAAAAAGAGAGGTCATTGTTCCTTTCTACTCATCCCTCATCAGACCCATTATAGAGTACAACACCCTGTTTGGAATGTACCTCACAAGACATCTACAACAGCTAGAAAGGCCACAGAAATACCTCACTAAGAGGATTACCGGCCTCAAACAGATGCCATATGCAGCAGTCTCAAAAAACTCCAGCTGTACTCTGTCGCATATCGTCTACTCAGAGGCGACCTCTGCCTAACATACAAAGCCATGTCTAACTCAGATCTGATAGACATGCTACACTTAAAGAAATCCCAATCTCTCCGGGCCACACACTCCAGGGACCTAAACCTTGTCACCACAATAAACAGAACATGCTGTAGGGATAGATTCCTGTCCCAGAGACTTCCCATGCTCTGGAATAGACTACCCATTCATGTCAAGCAAAGCTCCTCATTAGCCCTCTTTAAGAGAAATCTTGACAATTGGATGGGAAACACGAAATTCACCCCGAAGATCACTTATGTGGCTCTGCTTGACAGGGGCACAGGAAAATAATTTTCTTGGGTGATGAAAGCCAGAGAGCCTCTTTTGGCTAGGCTTATATAGTGTTATTATCAGCTTGAGTAAAATTCTGTTACTGACTAGTAAGTGCACTGCATGGATGGCAGAAAAGCAGAAACAAAGAGAGCCTGAAAGAAAATTAACTAGAAAAGGTGAAGAGAAAACACTGACTGGGAAGAATACTGCAGCTGTTCAGCAAAAATCAGTTCAAGTACCAACTTTGGTGCAAGACATGGCTTCTAGTAATCTAGAGGACAAAATAAGTCAAATGTGCTCAGAGCTGATTAAAATAAATGACACACTGAAGGAGTATATCAGCTCAGATAACAATAGACCAGAAAAAAACGGAAGAAGCTTTAAAAAGATCTTCAAATGACCTGATAAACTAAAAAATCAGAGGTCAAAATGAAGAAAAGGCTGGCTGAGTATGAGACTGCTGAAGAAGAGATTTTTCAAAAAATGGTAAAATTTGAAGACAGAACACATAGGAAAAATGTATGAGTTTCAACTGTAGCAGAGTAACTAGAAGGAACAGACTGTATTCATTTTATGAAGGCACAAATAAGTAACTGGACTGGTATTCCACAACAGGAACTGTTAATTGAAAGGGCACATGTGTATGCTCCAAATCTGGCCATGTGAAAGAAGCCAAGATCGTTATTAGCAAAGATGCAAACCCATCAGCAGAAAAAGTTGATCCTGACAAAAACCTTGGCAAAGGGGAAAAGTATTAAAAGTTAGAAACAGAGTATGTGTGGAAAATTATTATTCACTGTACACCAGGCAGAAGGAAACACGTATTCCAGTAATCAAGAAGTGTCAAGAAACAGGTATGAGATTCATGCTGCTTTATCTAGCTGTCTTCAGAATATTTTTTTCTGGAGGATCAAAATCATTTTTTGTTACAGAACAGGCTAAGGAGAAAATGCAAAAGTTTCTCCTAAGAAAGTGAGCCATCAAGCAGAAGAAGACTCTACTTCTCATTCTTCTGACAGTAAAGCACATGGAGAGACTTTGCCAGTGAAGCCTTTTCACTCTTCCAAAGGAAAATGCTTGAGAGACAGAGAAAAGCACAGGAGCTGACCAGAAAATTCTGGAGTACCTTGGAATTGAACCAGACTCTGGAGTGGTGAGGTGAACAGGAAGAATACCAGCAGCATGAAATTTGTAAATACATTTGAGACTGCATATCATCAATCACATTTGTGAAATATAGCTGTATATAAATAATTGGAAAGAGTGGACCTTTGTTGACTTTGTTAAACTTGTGGAATACAGCTGTATATAAATAATTGGAAAGAGTGGACCTTTGTTGACCTTGTTAAACTTGTGGTGAACTAAAAAGCATTTGCCTCACTTCATGTCATTAATGTTTGTAAAGACTCTGAGGGAAGGGAAAGAGGAACGAAAAATGGATACCTGCACATAAAACAATTTCTGCTCTTAACAATATTTCCATGAAATTTTAACAATAGAAACTGCATATTTTATGGTAAAGTATTTTAGTTGATCTTATATGTATTAAAGTTATGAAAGTAAACAGATGCTTTTTTTCTTTTTTCTTCCTTTTCTCTTTCTTTCTTCTTTTTTGGTATTAAGAAATGTAGGCATTACAGTGCAAAAAGAGAAGAAAAGCTAGACAAAGGCATGTTTAAGTTAATAGTCTCTAATCTTGAGTTGTTGAGGTGGAGGAGGGGGTGCAAAAGTGCACAGACCATAATATATGTAGATATGGTATGTTTTCTCTTACATTTGCATAGGTGAATGTCCAGATTACAGCCTTTGGCTTAATCAAATAACAAAGTTTAAGTGGAAACAAGTCAATATGAGAATACTGCATATCATGGAAAGTATTCCTTTAGCGATAAATGTTTCAGCTTGTCTTTCAGGCTGTAGCAGACAACTACAGTTTTCTTTTTTCTCTTATGATTCCATGTAGACAAACTGATAAAAAGGCAATAAAAGTCAGAACACTGTTTTTTAAGGCTAAAAGTTTATGATTTCTTAAAGCATGCAAGCTGTTTTCATAACTGAGGTTGAAAAAAAGATAAAGAAAGGACAGAAACAAATTAGTGTAAGTAGAAACACAAGCAATAGCGTGTGTCTTAGCATGAATATCCACAATTTCAGGTTAATTAGGGCCTGTACTTGCAGCTGTCTGTTTGGCATAAATGTTCCTGTTAGGAGGGTTAAACTTCATTATTTGAAGATGTATATAGTTATGTCTGTTTGTATTAAGTTAACAGGTTCTGGGTGTGTGTTTTTTTTGAGGATTTTTATTAAAATAAAATGTCTTATAAAATGTGGGTGGTGCAGTGATTCAGTGGTTAGCATTGTTGCCTCATAGCAAGAGGTTCACTGGTTCAAGTCTTGGCTAGAGTGTCTTCAGTGTGGAGTCTGCATGACCTCCTTGCATTTGCATGGGTTTCCTCCTGGTGCTCAGGTTTCCTCCCACATTCCAAAGACATGCGTTTAGAGTATTTCTACCTGGGCCTCTGCTGAAAAATGGGCTCTGTCCCGGATGGACTTTCCTGGTAAACAAATGTTAAATAACTTAATAAATAAATAAATAAGTGAGTAAATAAATAAATAAATAAATGTGACATAGGTTCGAGTATTGATGATAAGAGAAAACTGAATAAAGGATTTACCTGCCAAACAATGGGTGTTTGTATCACAAAATCTGGAAATAGACATTTAAAAAAGCTGCCATATATAATAGGTGTGAATAATGACTTCTTACTATAATGGAGACACTTTCCATATTATCTTCAATTGTGAATGGCCTCACAGGCATAGACAAAAGGAAATAATAATTATATTAAGACATTTAGGGTGCAAATAACAATGCACATTTGGAAAGAAATGAGCACATGAATTTGATAAAAAAGGATTTTGGGATGAATATTTTGCAGAATATTAGGAACACAGGAAAACAGGAATATTGGCATGTATTTATGTTCCACCTAAAACTGTTATTATGAAGCTTAATTTTTTTTTGGGAACAATAATCAGGTTTCAGCAGGAGTATTACTTGTAGATGGGGAATCAAATTTGATTTGCAACAATCGGGATGTGGTCTAGAAGGAAAAATATAACAAAAGAGGCAAGATTTCTGAAGAGATTTATGAAAATATTTGGTATGAAAGGTGTGAATTCACTAGGAGGAACTCAGGGAGAATTTACATATTATTCATCAAGGTACAATAACTGGGCTAGACTAGACAGAAATTATATTTTGCAGGAACATGTTCATTTAATTGAGAACTTTGACACATATCATATAACTATTTCAGATCATTTGCCAATAATTGCTAAGATAGAAATGCTGGGTAATGAAGTAAAATGAGATACTGGTGCTTCCCTACCTACCTGTTAAAAATAGAGCAATTTAAGGAATGGGTAGTGGAAATTATCCAGAAGTTATAGGTAGTGACTAGAATAAAATGAAAGTGGAGTTTAAAAATAGGGTAAAAATAAAAGAAAAAAATTTGGTTAAGAAGTAATAAGAATTATTTAAAGGGAATGACAAAGGTTAAAGTACTACAAAATGAGGGGACTCTCACAGAACAGGAAGAAGTGCAATTGCAGAGTGCTAAAGAGAAAACAAAGGAGTACATGGATGATTTGCATGAGTTTAAAAAGATTTCCATTAAGCAACTGTTTTTGATAAAAAACTCCAGAGCTCAAAAACTTTTGGCACAGTGACTTAGGGGAAAGAAAGTAGAAAGGGTTACTGCCAAATTTAGGGAGTCTATAACAAGAAAAAAATAATCCAAGATCCCATAGAGGTATTAGAGATATTTCAGAAATATTATGATAATGTGTATAAAGCAGAGATGTGCAGAAATCAATAATACATAAAAATGGAAGTATTTATTGTAAGATGTAAATATGCCAAGGTTAGAAGTAGATGAGGCTCAACAACTAATAGCTGAGAAAGGAAGAGATGAGATAAAATGGTGATGTATAACCAATCTGCAGGAAAGTCTCCAGGAATAGGTGGTATTTTGGTGGAAGCCTGGAAGTAAGAAGGGAAGAGGGTCAAAAAGATCTGGAAGATTTTGTTTAACAGCATTTTAAAAGTAGGGAGACATCAACATACTAGAAAAAAAGCTGTATTGGCTGTGATACCTAAAATAGTAAAGACCTATCTGATCCAGCTTTATATAGGCCCATTCCAATTTTAAACCATGATTATAAAGTGTTTATGTCTACAATGGCTAAAAGAATTGCAAAGATGATGCCAAAATTGATAGATATGGATGTGGTTTTGTGGAGGGGATACAAACATTTGACAACATTAATAGAACAATTAATGATCCAGAAGGAAGCAGGATTCAAGAAAATACTGCTGTTTTTTTTGGTGGGTCTTAATGTAAAAAAGCTTTCAACAGAATAAGCCGGGATTTTATGAGTAGGACAATTGATGCATTTGCATTTCCTGATACAACAATAAGGTTAATTAGAAGGATAAATGAGGGATTGGAGGTAAAAATCAAAGTGGGAGGGTTCCTCTCTGATATGTTGTGTCTGAACATGGGTACAAGGTAGCGGTGTCCTCTTTTTGTTGTTTACATTATATTTAGGACCATTGGCAAAAAAAAAACACTGGACTTAGAAATTCAAGGATATAATTGATATGGTGTTCAAGAAAAGTTGGCTTTATTTGAAGATGACATTATTTTGTACTTGATGCAACCATAAAAGGACATTTCAGTGTTGTGGAGCAATCTGAGACAGTTCCAGGTTTTCTGGGACATAAAATTAATAAAAATAAAACAAGGGCTATAGCTATAAACTATGTACTCACACATGAACTGGTTCAGTGATACCCATATTTATGGGGTTATGATAAAATGAAGTATTTAGGAATATGGATAAAAATAATTTTGTTATGGCAGCTAAGGATATGTGGAAAGGGACTAAACAAAATATAGTAAAAAAATGAAACACTGGAAGATCTTGCCTTTGGATATGGATAGCAAGATATAATCCGTAAAATGTTTTTAGTCCCTTTAATTTTACACACAGGTGAGGAATATTTTTTTTATTTCAAGTGGGATAAGTTGATTCTCCCAATAGAGCAAGGAGGTTTAGGACTACCTGATTTGAAGGGATACTGTAGAGATACACAGTTAAGACTCTTATAAATAACACAAGCAGAAAGTTATAATTCAAAATGGAAAGAAATGATGATGAGGCAGGAAGGTAATTCAAGAAATCAGGAAAAATTTGAATTTTGGATACAGATCTTTAAGTGGAACAACAATAGTCATACATAATGTTATATTCATAAACTAGCAGAAAATATACTAAGAACTAAGCCAACACAATACCGGAGAAAGGAGATTCTGATGATAGGGATGACTGTAATTAGGGATGCAGAGAAGTGGCAAGAGGAGGCTAGAATTAACTGGAGGAAGCTTGCAGGGAACCAAGGTAATGGGAACAAATAATTAGAGAAGGAAAGGTAATTGAATGGAAAGAGGTCAAGAAGACATTTGGATTGTAGACTAGTGATTGCCTTCCCTGTCAAGGACTGATATCAGAGTATAGACAAAGAGAAAGGAATAGGGGAGTCGTAAATGTAAGACCTGTACTGGTTGAGGTTTTAATTGAACCTAGAACATAATCTGCTTGTGAAATAGATAATTAGTAAGGCATATAAAATATTTGACTGTAACTATAGGAATCAATTAGAAGAGGTCAGAAAAGATTGGGAAGAGAGATTAGATATAAAATTCAGAAAGAAACAATGGGTGGACATGTGTATGGCTCCCAAATATGCAACAGAATCTAGAAGATTTAGGATTTTTGCCTGGAAGTGTTTGCATAGATACTTTTATATCCCAAGCAGACTCCAAAGAATTTTTCCTCAGGTAGATGGCAAATGTTGGAGATGTAATGGGGAAGAAAACAATACCTTGGAGCAAATGTCCTCAGAGTGTAATGAGATGGCAGACTTTAAAAATTCCCTACAGAGAACTCTGTCAGGAATACTGGGGAAACAAATGACTGTAACAAAGGGAATGATTTTTTGAGCTATGATATGGTATCTGAATTGCATGGACATAGTAAGGCCTTGTTAAGTGTAATTTTGATGGCTGTCACAAAATCAATTACTAGAAAATTTTTTTTTTTTTCAATAATAATTCTTTATTTTATTTTTTCCAAACAACTAATACAGTACTACCAACTACTTACAATATGTACATGAATGCTTCCAACAGTTACATAGAATCATTATACATACCTATACACTTCTAAAAAAAAAAATAATGAAGAAAAAAGAACTAGTAACCATATAAGACTTATCTCAATAAAATTCAACAGTTATTCAGTTTTTCCCAGAGAATAGTGGAATGGAAGTTTAAGCTAATACAATGTTAAAGATTTGTTCCCATATTTTTGTATTGTTTACATTTTTCTTATAATCACTAATTAGAAATTTATGTGCTAGAATATGTTTGGTGGCTACCATCTTGAAATTTTGCCATGATGCCTGTAAAGGGTTCAACCAATTGGAAGCTATATATAACTTCATCAACAAAAAAATATTGACTAGTATAATTCTTTGGGTTCTTTCCAAGTTGGGTGGTGGAATATGCAAAATCGTAAATTCCCAGGAGAGTGTGGAATGTTGATATCCCATTTTTTGTAGTTGAAGTTTCAAGGAATTCCAGAGTTTGAAAATACATTTACAACTCCAAAACATATGTAGGAGGTCGGCTGTTTGATCTATACAATATGGGCATTTTGGTGAGTTCTTTGAGTTAAATTTGTGTAGAGTGAGACGCGTATAATACGCGTTATTAAATATCATCAATTGGGTAAATAATAGCTTCTGAAGGGACACAGATTTTATGGTTAAGTGAATTGCTTTTAGTATTTTACTTTCTTCAATTGTCAACAATTTCTCTCTCCAGTATTTGGAAATTAATATTTGATTATTATATTTTATTTCTTTAATCAAACCATATGCTGCAGTTATATATTTACATTCCTGTGTAAGGGTTTGCCATAAGTTCAGACACATGTTTAAATCTTCTTCTTTAATTATGTCATTCCCTTTACTAAGGTAACTTATTGATAGGTCTTTTAATTGTCTTATTATAATTAGATACGATTTGGGGAGATTCAACTCTTCTAAAATATTGTGAATCGGGATACCTAAAAAGGATATAAATCAAGTAGGGTTAAATTAATTATAAGTGGGAATTTCTTAAGGTCTATCAGCTGGTTACCAATTTTCAGATTTGGATTTTTGTGAAATGGTTGAAGAATTATCATACTTTGCAAAAGATTTAATGAGTTAAAAGATTTTGTACTGAAACTATATATGTTTTGATATGTTCCAACACGAAGTACCCTTTAAGAGTATTTTTGTTTAAAAAGGTAATGCCTTGCAGTTGATATCCAATTCCTTGACATGTTTATGATTAAGAACCAGCCATTTGGGAACCCATTTCGAGTTACACCCATCAAAGTTAATTATTCTTAAAAGTCTATTGGTGTTTATTATTAAATAATATGTTTGAAATTAGGTAGATCCAACCCTCCCTATTTTTGGAGCCATCAATTTATCATACGATATCCTAACTTTTCTAGGTTCCCATAGAAATCTAGCTAGTTCTGTATGAAGCTGTTTGAAGAATTTTTGGAGATTTGGACTTGTGACGCTCTAAAAATATATAGTAATCTAGGAAGTATATTCATTTTAATAATTGAAGTCTTCGCCATTATTGGTAATTTCAGATTATCCCATCTTTTCAAGTCAGATACTATCTGCTCCCAAATAACCTTAACATTATTGAGATAAAAATCTCTGTTGTCTGTTGAGAAAACCACTCCTAAGTATTTTATTTTTTCTTCTGATTTTACCTGCCCTACTAATGGTAATAGTGAAAAAGGTGTAGGTGTCTTTAATGGGAATATCTTAGTTTTTTTAAATTTAATTTATAATTGGAAATTTTCGCAAATTCTTCTACTGCCTTTAATATTTTATTAGTATCCAAAACAGGTGTTGTGCAATAAATACTCAAATCATCTGCAAAAGCAGCCATTGTGATCTTCGTACCATAGATCCTTGGAGCATTATGATAGATATTTTGTTTAATGTGCAAAAATAGAGGTTCCAAATACAAATTGAATAACAAGGAGATAAAGGACAGCCTTGACGGGTACCATTTTAATTTGAATTCTTTTTGAAAGATTCCTGTTAATGACTAGATTTGTATAAGGATTGGTATATAATTTTTTAAAGTTGAAGTGAATTCTTGTGGTATGTTAAAACATGTTAAAATGTCAAATAAATATTCTAAGTTCACTCTGTCAAATGCTTTTGTGCATCAATTATAAGTGCGTAAAGATTATGGTTTTATGGGTGGCATGAGAAATCATTGTATGCAGTGTTAATGTATTATCTATAGTTTGTCTGCTATTTATAAAACCGGCTTGTTCATCAGATATTATAGGGTTAATTACCATTTTCAACCTGTTAGCCAAAATCGATGTCATAATTTTCATATCTATGTTTAAAAGTGAGATGGGTCTATAATTATCCGGGTTTTGTCGATCAGTATTTTCTTTCGGTATGAGAATAGTTTTCGATGCATTAAAGTGTGGGTCAGTAATTTTATTGTTAATAATATAGTTAAAGACCACTGACAGTATTTTCCCAGAATATCACTAAAAGTTTTATAAAATTCTGTAGTCAAACCATCCGGTCCCGGAGCTTTGTATGGCTTCAATTTCTTGATAACATCAGTTATTTCCTCTGAAGAAATAGGTTTAATCAGGTTCATATGAAGCTCATCATTAATCTTTGGAAATATAATTTTCTGAAGAAAATCATTATTATTCTTATTTGGATTTACATCCTGTTGTTCACCATATAGTTCTGAAAATATTAGTTCAAAAACCTTTATGATATCTTCCGTATTGGTGTATGTTTTATTGTTGAAGTATATTTCAGGGATTTGGGAAGGTGACTTCGATTGATTAATAATACGTGCTAGTGCTTTTGACGGGGTCTGTATGTGATTAGCGTATTTTACCAGCATTTTCTGTTCATGGAATGATAATTTACTGTTTTGTAATAAAAAAAGTTTCTTTTGACAATTTAATACTTCCGTTTCGGTTTGTTTACTATAATTTCTAATTAATTCCTGATCTAATAATTTAATTTTTGATTCCAAGTCATGCATATCTTTCACTTGTAATTTCTTGTAGAAAGTAGCTTTTGGATAAACATTCCTCTAATTTGCGCTTTGATAGTTGCCCATTCTATGTCTGATGGATGTCGGTGTTCTAAAAGATTATTTAATAATTGATTAAAAAACTCCTGAGCTTCTTTTAATACATCCTCTTTATGCAATAGATATGGATTTAATGTCCAATTATAACCCCTAACATGCAATTTATGACAAGTATCTTTCTTAAAGGTTAATGTGATCCTGGAGTGATCCGACAAATAACGAGCTTGTATGTATATATAGGGATCAAAACACATTAGTGTATCTGATATTAAAAAGAAATCGATCCTGGACCACATTTTATGACAGCTTGAATAAAATGTGAAGTTATTTGGATTCATTTGGTCCTTATTACATTTAAATGGATCATAAAGTTTAAAATCTGCTTTAAGTTCCTGCAGTGCTATCACTGCCTGATTATTATAAGATCTATGGGGACTTGTTTTATCTAGTTTAGGGTCTTGGTATGTATTCCAGTCACCTCCTATTATTATATAATAATTGTTATATTGGTTTAAAATAAAGTAAAGTGATGTTATGAAGGTTTGCTGATTGGTAGATGGGGCATATATATTAAGAAGAATCACGGTTTATCGTAAAATTTTGTTATAAAAATTACATAGCACCATCTTCCTTCTTTATCCATTTTAAAATCTAAAATTCTCTCTTGGAACTGAGTTTTGATGATTATTGCTACACCTGCACTATTAGTTGTCCCTTCCAAGCTATTACCTCCCTGATCCATTTTTTTATTTTTAATGGCAGTCCATTGATCATTAGCCAAGTGGGTTTCTTGTAACAATATAAATGGTGCTTTTGACTGAAGAAGTAAATGAAAAAATAGTTTCCTTTTTTTCAGATTCTGGAAACCTTTAACATTCCATGAGTCTATTATCCACATAAAAATACTTTTAAAATGTTAGTGTATATGTTGAATTTGAAAAACGATACTAGATTCCGGTATAATATCAGATTTTGAAATATCTGGAAGCAAACTAAATGCCCCATCCCTAACCAGTGCCTATCCACTATTCTCCTGGACCAGGACAAACATAGGTTTTAACACTGTTTAGACTTCTATTGGTATACATCAATCCTAAATGACTATTATATAATAACACCCTAACAAGATATACAAAACCTATGATAACTACAACTAACCCTACAAAAACTAACCTACACATTCCCCATTAAACACTAGTACCTATCTACAGCTCTTGAACATATTAGTTAGTTAAAACACTGTTATGTCTTACATACCAATTTCTTATTCTACCCTCTAATGATTTACATACATTATTAATTAAATAATTGGTTATATTATCCTAGAATAACTAACTGTCTTATCTAACTTTGCCTAGGTAAGTATACATGTTAACAGCAGCATTGATAAAAACAACATCAGTAACATTTTTTTTTTTCACCATTAATGTATTAATACTGTAAGAAATATATAGCTAACATAATGCACAGAATCTCTAGAACCACATAAAATATATATCCTTCCATTCCCTTAGGAATAGGAGAGTGAATTATACATGTTAACACATATAGATTATCATAGCATTAATAAGGAGAAAGTTTTTTTTTTTTTTTTTTTTTTTGGAGTAACATAAACAATATAACAGTCATTTCAAAGGCAGAAAAGCAAAAATATCAATAGTATATAATTATAACTGCATTTCTATCTTCAGGCACACTATCTAGAACCAAAATAGAATAACTGTAGTAACTTTATATTGTTTCTAACATTGTAGTTAAATTACTCTATTTAACCATATGTTACAGCCCAGTTTAAATCCTTACCTGAATAAGCTGACATTTCTTTATACAAAATAAAAGTCAAACCTCTGTAAAATTGTCCAGGAGCCTCGTTTTGCAATTCTAAAAGCTTCCCCTGGCTCCACAGAGCTCTGGCTACTTCCTGGTATAAAAATCTTGATTTCGAGTTCTCAAAGGGGGACCCATTATGTGGACAGACTTCCAGAAGTGCCACAACAAAAGCTGACCCTCTGGAGCATTTCTAGGACTTCCTGTTGACTCACAGACGCACACAGTTCATCAAGGCTGCAGGAGTTCATGAAATCTTTGGATTTAGCTGGACCTGTAAGAAAATACTGGTTAATGATTAAACAGGGGGCCTGGTGAGAAAAAAGAAGCAAACAAAGGATTTTGAAGCCTTGAGGTATAGCAGACATGGAATCCCAGAATCTGTATTGCTGTACACAGACTGAATGTTCCAGTTAAGCTTCTGAAGTTGGAAGGGATTTAAAAGTCTTCAAAAAGGTGAGTTTTGCTTCCTTTTTTGTAGAAACAGAATATTTGGCTCCATCAAATGTAAAGATTAATGTACTTGGATACTTCATCTGGAATTTTATATTTTTATCAATAAGAAATTTGCAGTAAGGGGCTAATGCTTGTCTGGCTTGTCTGATTTGCAGTGGTAGATCTTGACCCATAGAAACTCTGTTATTTTGCCACATTACAAAACCTCCTTTCTTTTCATAGTTAGAATTATTTTATTTACATCCTGGTAATTCAGAATTTTGACATAAACCGGTCTAGGAATATTTGATGCTTGTGATTCCCTGAGAGCTCTGTGTGCTCTTTCTATGACTATTTGCTTAGCCATACCGAGTCCTCGAACAATATTTCCAGTATCTGTGTAATGGTAGGCATTAGATCATTATATTGAATATTTTCCGGGATTCCTCTAATAATTATGTTGTTTCTTCTGGATCTTGCCTCTAAATCCAGGATCTTGGTCTGCATAGTTTGAATGTCCAGGTCATGAATATCTGTTTTTTGTAAGAAATGTTATTCTGTCCTCATTATCGGATATTCTAGCCTCAGATTTATCTATTCTGTCGAGAATTTGACTGCATGTGGCATTAAAAGCAAATATCTGGTTTGAAAGTGCATTTAAAGATTCTTGTATGGGTAACAGTGCTGTTTTAATGTCCTCCATGTTAGCTAGTTGATCCGGTTGGTTTGTTCCTCCTGTTTTTAAAAGATCTTGTGGTTTTACAGTTTTCTGTCTTTTAAATGTAGAGTCTTTCTCTGGTGACATCAGCGTTGATAATTTAGTTTTAGTTGTTGTTGTGTCCATATTTTTGTCCAGTTTTGACATCTTGAAACAGAAATCAGATAGATCCTTTGTTTATAGCTCTATTCAGAGTCAGGCAGACAATCAGCTTTAATCCTGTGAAATTAATTAGTTTTTCCTTCGTTCTTTTGATTCTCAGTCGTAGTTTGGTTGTAGTAGAATAGTTATATCCGGTAATTAATGCAAAAAGACTTGTAGTATATCCTCAGGGTTACTTATTCTTGCGAGTAACTGGAGAGCTGTAGATGTACAGTGTCTACAGAAAGGCGGCCATCTTTGTCTCCAATTACTAGAAAATTTAAACCAACTATACTTGAAGTAGTGAATATTGTAACAGAGATAAAAGAACAGGAAGTGAGTTCTTTAGAAAATGGCAAGACAATACATGCAGAAACATGTGGATGAGGAATGGAGTTTAAGAGAATGTAGGAATTGAACAATTTATGTAATTTTGCTTTGATTATATAATAATATATGTGATGTATAATGTTTGTAAATATGAACTTGTTAATATGGTTTGATTATTTTCATATAAATATAAGCTTGCCTATGTCACTAATGATAATTCAATAAAGACATTTAAGTAAAAAAAAAAAAGAGGAAATAGGTGCAGTTGAAAAAGAATTGCAGCAGCTGTAAACATGTGTGAGGACTACAGAATAGATATGTGGCTAAACCAGGTGTTGAAATAAGGTATATAATGAAAGGTGGTGAAATGAAAAAGCCTACTAAGTTATCAAAAGAAAGAAGGAGTGCAGGAAAAAAAGTGGGAGACAGAAAGGATGGACCAGGCTAAGAAGCAATACTGGTTGGCTAACAAAAATGCTAAGAGAGGAGTTGCAATAGCAAAATACAAGGCATCAGAGGCACTCTACCAGCTTCTGGAAGGTGACTCAGTAGATGGCACAAAGAAACTATATCAAACTGCAAGGTAAAGACAGAAAGATAACAAAGACAGTCATGCTTAATAAGGGATGCCAGGAACAACCTGCTCACCAGTCCACAGGATGTTAAATGCAGATGTAAGGGGTGCTTCCAGCAGCTTCCAAATGAAGAAAACCCCAGAGAAGCTGTACTACCCCAGACATTGCTCACAATGAAAGAAGATCAGGAGCCCACCACAGAAGAAATAAGAACTGCAGTAAGGAAAATGAAGTCAGGAAAAGCAACAGGCTCAGATGAGGTCACAGCAGATGTTGGGTGAGACAAGGGAGAAATGCATGACAAGATTCCAAGAAGGCTGACTTTGGCAGTCCTGTCATGGTTTGAAGTCTTAGAAACATTTGTACAATTAGTGCAGGTTATATACAAGGACTCAATGACTCGAGTACAGGTAGTGTGTGGTCTCACTAAAGGGTTACCAGTGGGAGTAGGTGTGCATCAGGGTTCATTTCTGAGCCCACTGCTGTTTACACTGGTGATGGATTACATTAACAAACAGGTCAAAGGGGACAGATTATCAAAGTTGCTCTATGCAGACAATGTGCATTACAAGCAGTCACCGAGTAACAATTTCAGCAAAGCGGGGGGGAATGGAATGCAAAACTGAAGGCACATGGAATGAAACTGAGTACAGATAAGGCATCTGTAATGAAGGCAAATGGGGGAATCAGAAGATACTGAGAACTGAGATAGAAAGGAAAATAGTGCAACAGGTTAACAGCTTCAACTATTTGTGTGAGGTGGATGAGAAGGGAAGTCTGAATGAGGAGGTCAAACCTGGAAACAGATGGTCTTCAGCCAAGCAGCACAGAGTGCCAAGGGTAATGTATGACAGAAGAATGCCAAAGAAGTTGAAATGAAAGGTGTACAAAACAATGGTGTGACCAGGAATAATGTATGGTACAGAAACGTGGGCAGTAAAGGCAGAGCAGTTGAGAAAACTAGGCGTGATGAAGATGAAGTGCCTGAGACAGGTGGTAGGATGCACACCATGGGACAGATGAAGAAGTTAGGTCATAACAGCATAGGTTCATAGGTTCATACTAGGCTATCTGCCCAAGGGCATTTATAAGCCTAGCCCAGAGTTTTGTGGCTTTCGCCACCCCTTTAGTTTGAAGGAAACTATGCCCATTATTTTGCTGTGCCTCTGTCAAGCAGTGACACTGAGGTAATCCCTGGGGTATATCTGCGATCTCCCATCCATTGGTCAAGATTTCTCTTGAACAAGGCCAGCGATGTGCTCTGCCTCACATGTACCGGGATTTTGTTCCACAGCATAGGGAGTCTCTGGGTGATGAATCTGTCCCTCCAGCATGTCCTATTAATAACCGTGTCAAGGTTTAAGTCTCCCGCCCTTGTAGTTCTGAGGGATCTAGATTTTTTTGAGGTGAAGCATGTTCATCAATTCTGGGTTGGACATGGCCTTGTATGTCAGGCACAGGTCACCTCTGAGCAAGCGGTAAGCGACTGAATAGAGCTGGAGTTCTTTCAGTCGGGCAGCATAAGACATATTTTGAGACCCTTTATCCTTTTGGTGAGGAACTTTTGGGGCCTTTCCAGCTGCTGCAGGTGTCGGGTCAGATACATTCCGAATGGGGCATTGTACTCAATCATTGGTCTGATGAGTGATGAGTACAGGGGGACGATGACCTCTCTTGATCTAGATGTGAATCCCTTCATGATCAGGTGGGCAATGTAGAAGGTCTTCCTAACTACTTTAGCAACGTGAGTGTCAAACGAAAGGTTACTGTCAACCTGGGTCCCCAGATCCCTGATAACCTCTTCTGTGCTCAGTGGATTGCCACCTATATGGTAGCTAGGGGTAACCTTGTTTTTCCCGAAGGGTATGACTATGCATTTCTTGGCGTTTAACTTTAGGCCATGGCTCTGGCACCAGTTATCCATTTCTATGAGACCCTTCTGAAGGATATCTGTGTCAGATGTGTTCTCGACTATGGCGCCCAGTTTGCAGTCATCTGCAAATTTTGTCAGCCATAACCCTCCTGTGTTTGCTTGTACTTCTGAAAAGTAGATGCCGAACAAGAGTGGGCCCAGGACTGAGCCCTGTGGGACACCACTTGTGACAGGCTTTGAGTCTGACATGGCGCCAGCAACTCTGACCCTGTGGGTTCTGTCACTTAGCCAGCTTGCAACCCATCTTGTGATGTATGGGTTTACATTTAAGCTGATGAGTTTTTCAATGATACCTGAGTGGGGTATTGTGTCGAAAGCCTTTGCCAGGTCGAGGTAGGCTGTGTGGACTGCCTTTCCCTCATCAATGGCCTTGGTGACTGTTTTGAAAAAGTCAACCAAGTTTAAAAGGCATGATCTGCCTTTGACAAAGCCAAACTGGGTTGGATCCAAATTCTGCAAGTTCCCTATGTCTTTATTTATAAGTTCCATTATGATCCTCTCCATAGCTTTGCAGATCAGGCTTGTCAAGCTGATGGGACGGTAATTTCCAGTGTCGGTGGAGGCACCGCCTTTGTGAAGTGGGACCACAGTTGCCGTGCGCCACTCCTTGGGTACGTATCCTGAGGTGAGGCTAAGATTAAACAGCTGTCCTAACTGCGGGTTGAATTCCTCATTGAGTTTGTGGAGCACACAGCCAGGGACACCATCTGGTCCCATGGATGCTGTGTTTTTCGCCTTGGAGAGAGCAGTTCTCACCTGAGCGTTAGAGATGTTTGGGGGGGCTACAATCCTCTGGTATAGATATCTCTCCTTTTGGGGGGAGGGGGGGAGAAGTTTGCACTGAACCTGTCAGCCAGTATGTTGTCAATGTCTGTAGGTTCAGTGATTTTTACATAATTTTGAACTAATTCTGAGCATATCTGGGAGTTTCCTCCCAGGTTTCTAACATAGCTAAAGAAGGCCTTATGATTGTCTTTTGAGTCCTTAGCAATTTTTCTCTCAAAATTTGCCTTGGATGATTTTATGAGAGCTCGTAGTTTTTTACTTATAATGATCAAAGGTGTCTTACCTTTTAAGGATTTTGCTCTATCTTGTAGTAGCTTCCTCCTTTTGTTGTAGAGCTTGTTTATGGCTGGGGTCCACCAGACTGGACACTTGCCTTTGGTACAAAGAGTCTTTGTTTTGTTTGGGATTGCATGATCCATGCAGTCCTGTAGGTGCTGGTAGAAGGCATTTGTAAGTGATTCAGCGGCTTGAGTAATGGTTTCCGCAGGCTTGGGGGCCTTAAAAGAGACCACATTAGTCTTTAGAAGTGTGAAGTCGGCTTTTGAGAAGTTCTTCACCGTGGTCTTTTTTATCTCAGGTGGGGGCGGGATGTGGACCTCCAGTGAGATTAGTTTATGATCTGATCTCACCAGTGAGGGGTATACTTCCGGTGTTGAACATTGTGACCCCATGTTCATGATGATGAGATCGAGTATGTTTTCACCTCTTGTGGGGATGGTGACTAGTTGTTCCATGGCATTTGAGTTTATGAACTCTAGGAACCTTTGGGCTAGAGTGTTGGGGCTTGAGTAGTGATCCCAGTCTATATTTGGGTAGTTGAAGTCACCTAGTATGATGGTGTTTGGAGATACATTTATCCCCTCCAGTGTTTTCAGGAAAGCTATGTGAGGTTCCTGAGTTTGAGAGGGTGGCCTGTAACATGCTACAAATTGCAGAGCAGTCTTGCCTATGGTTAATTGCACCTGGATGGTCTCCGATGCATTGTGCGTTGCCACCAACTTTGAGGTGTGGGTGTCCTTGATGAATATGGACACCCCCCCTCCTTTCTTGGTGGTGTCCGGATTTTGGGGCCGGAACGCATGATATGAGGTAAAACCTGATAGTGCCGGGGTGCTCTCAGGAGCCTTGAACCAGGTTTCAGTCACAGCCCAGACATCGATGTTCTCCATACTGAGAAGGGCCTCGAGTGCGTGCATCTTGAGGTTGAGACTTCTGGCATTGAGCAGCATTACGCTTAGATTTTTCCTTTTTGTGTTCTAGGGTGGTAGGTTTAGAATTTGAGCCTTGCCTAAAAAAGGCACTATGGGGGTGGCAAGAGCCTTTGCCAATATCCGGAAGCCCATGGGTGACAGGTGCAAGCCGTCCCTTGCGAAGCAGCGTGGCTTGTCCAGCATGTCATCCCAGGCAGACAGACATTGGATCCCCTTTGAATGACACCAGAGTTTAAGCCAATTATTAAAGCTGATCATCTTATCTCTGTATTGTGGCATCATTCTTGGTGAAGGTAGGATACTGCTCAAGGTCAGGGTCATACCTGCCTGGGCTACATAATCAGAGAGCTCCTCTATGTCTCTTTTCATGTAGTCCAAGGAGGTATGTCTCAGGTCGTTTACACCAGCGTGGACAATGACTGAGTCGTACTTGTACCTGCTGTTGAGAGACCTGAGTGCTTGCGTTATATGGCGGATTCTAGCTCCCGACAGGCAGCTTACTGTGACCTTCTCTTTACTCAATCTGGTGAGCGGGACGTCAGTGTGTCTGACTATGGAGTCACCAATGACGAGTGTGTCCGACATTGTGTTTGGCCTTAAGGGCTGTGACTGTTTGGCACACTGACTATGTGGAGAAGCAGCAGAAGCCAAAGTAGCTTCAATTGCTGTACATGTGCAGAAAAGCAAAAGACAATCTGCTGCAGCATATTTGGGATGGACAGGAGGAAGGTACAAGGAAATGAGGGCATCCAGCAAAGAGATGGATAGATTGTGTGTGAGAGAAGACCTGTGACAGCCAGGTATGGGTGTTGAAGAAGGTGGGAGTGGTGTCAGTTGTTTGAAACATGCTTATTAACTGGTTTAATTAAACTAGTAGGAAAGTAGGGAAAAGAGGAAAGAAGAAAAGAAAGATGAGGTGTGAGAGATTAAAGAGCGAGTAAATATTTCAGCAGAATTGCTAGGATGAATAAGTGGAGGTAAAGGAATGAATAGAGTAAGTAATGGTGATGAGGTTTAGGTGATGTGATGAGATGCATGGCATGATGCTTATGTAATTATGTGCTTCCTATGTTCTTTTCTACACTCTTGTGTTATGAGTAGAGTTCTCTTTGGTAGGTTGGTAGTGATTCCCATATTTTGGAGGCCAGTGTGGGAGGGAATGATTGGTGTAGTGTAATTTAGCTACAGGTGTGACCAAATTGAGGGTGGATTGTGACAGATGTATTAGGTTCTATGGTAAGGATTTAGGAAAGTGTTTATGTGTTAGAGGTGAGAATGAATCAGGAATATGAGGCAAGCAAGAGGTCAGATGTTTGCTTGATAGGCAGCCATCTAGCTTTAGATAGAGTTGTTTAGTGGTGTTCATGGTGAAATGAGTATGTGATGAAATGGCATATTTAACAGGAGATGATTTGTAGGGTGGTTGTATTTTTCTTGGATCTTGCAGCATGCTGGGTAGTCTATACTCTACATAATAGTGAAATTCCATTGACTAAGACTGCCCATTAAGATTCCCTTTGCCCATTGTACAGGGCTTTTATATAGATTGAGAGTCAACTGGCCCAGGGGAAGTAGTGAATTAATTTTCTTGCATGTTTTTTCAATGTGGTTCTGTAAGTTAAGAGATGAGCCAAGCCAGATTCTAAAGTATTTGACTAAGGTGGTTGTTTCTGTTGTGGAGTTGTTTCTATCTGTGATGTGTAGTGTCTTAGGAGCTTTGCCGAGCCTTTGATGTGTGCTAAAAAGTAAGGATTTTGTTTTAGAGGGGTTTAGTAAGAGTCTGTATTGTAAAACTATTGGCTTAATGAATGTAGGTCATTTTCAAGTTCAGTTTGTATACTTGGTTATGACTGATTGGATCTGAAGATGACCAGGTCATCTGCATATAATATTATTTGAAAGTGTAGTAGGTCATAAGGGAGTTTATTAATGAATTTGGAGAAATTAAGAGGTGCAAGGACCTTTGAGGAACACCTTTAAGGAGCAATGCTATAGTGGAGAGGGGGGGGGGTTCTAATTTAATGTTAAACGACCTGTTAGAAAGGAAATCATAAAAGCAGGGTAGGGAGTCTTCACTAATATCGATTTCTGTTAGATTGTCTAGTAGCAGTAAGGGATCAATGTTTTTGTTAAATCTATGAAGACTGCCCTGGTAAGATTTCCTTTCTCTGGGTTTCATTAGTAAGGTTTCAGAGAGCTATCATGGTACTGTAACCACGCTATAACTCATGTTGTTCTTTTGGAGAGACTGTAGTATTGATGAATATAGTCTGTCAATTAAGTGTGGATTCTTTTTTCAAGGCTTTTTCCAAGTGTGGAAGTATAGAAATAGGTTGAATGTTGGAGGGGTTTCCTGTTTTTTGCTGGTAAGAAATGCATGTTACTAAGGCTTCTTTCTAGATGCCAAACATGATGCTGTTTGCCACACATGGTTATAACTATGAACAAGTGGTGTAATTACGATGTTTTAGCATACAGTAGATGAATGAACCAAGATAGATGTGGGCTGCACCAGGTGAAGACTCAGCGAGAATTTGGTCTGGAAGAGTTTCTATATTTTTGTGTCAGATATGCTTAAAGTGAAAGGAGGGGAGGAGTGGGGGAAGGAGGTGGAAGAGGTGGTGACTTTTGGTAGATTGCTGAATTCATAGAGAAAGTCTCTGGTTGTGAGATTGGTGTTGTTGCAATGTAGGACTTTGCAGGTAATGTTATCTTGAAACTTATATCCTGTCTGCAGGTTTATTTCATGACAGAAATATTTAGCTTTGTTCTGGGAGGAATTCTGCCTAGACTTTTAATAAGGAGTCTTATGTTTGTCAAATTTCAGTGTGGTGAAGTGAGAAGAAGATTGAGTGGTAGGGGTTTCTTTCTACTTATAATGAGCTTCATCACTCAGTTGTAGTAGTGATTTGAAGAATTCTTTAGTTATCCAATTATTTTTAGTGAGTTTTATAACCATGTAATCATGCTCCTACTGAAAATGAGAAAAACAGTCAGCTTGCGAATTGTTTACTCCCTTAATGTGATGTGCACAAAGCATGATAGTCCACTGCAAGAAACGCAAAGTAAACATTCTCTTCAGCTTGGGAAACCTTCCTTTGCCACTCAACTGATTTCTGATTGTGCGCACTGACCAGAAATTGTCCAACCTAAGCTTTACCAACCTATCTCTCATGCTCTACCCCCCCACATTTCCACCCCTACTACAGAGGAAAGAAATTCAGGACATTGATCCCCTCCTATGCTAGTGTGGCCTTCTGTAGACAAGAAATGGTAAACCATTTCTCTTTGAAGCAACCAGGAAAACCTAAGCCTCTTGCTGCATCTGTATAAAGTTTGTCCAGCTCATCTTTTGGCTTTCATTGCAGGAATCTTACCCCAATTAAATTATTCACAAAGTCTAAACACTCTTGCAGGTCTTTCTTCATGCCTGCAGAACCTGCTGAAACCCTTATCCTGCAGTGTGGCTCATTGCATACTGCTCCCTTTGCTGCAAAACTCCTCATGAAAGATGTACCTACTAGTATCAAACCTCAAAACAATCCAAATGCTGCCAAGGACTATGGAACCAAAGCAAATGTATAAAAATAACAAATTTGTATTAATAAAACTAAAATTGAGTGCTTTCATCCGTTCTACTGCTGGATGTCTTCAGAATGGAAAGACAGTAAAAACGCAGGCAAAGGCTGACTGCTTATAAACAGGAAAAGTAAATTATGCAACCTTGTAAAAGTTCACCAAAAATTTTAAAGTGATAGTAACACAAAAACTGAACTAACTCAGAATTTTGAAGCTCTGTATGTTAACTCACTTGTTAGTGACACAGCTTTATTGATACCCGGTGTGGGGAGGTGGCATTTAACCTTAATTGCCATTTCAGCTCCTTCTGCTGCAATGAATTCTTCCAATAACCACTACTGATCCACTTCAATCTTTTCAAGCACAGAGAATATGAATTTCACAAAGTGCTCACGTTCCATGATGTACCTTGGCAGGGCACTTTTACTGTCATTTTTAGTAATACCGTAGAGGTGCTGATATACCCATTTATTCAAAGAATTGTTTATCTTACCAACAGAAAAAGCAGTGCATGAAGTTCATTTTGCAAGGTAGACCAATTTGGAACTGTAAGAGCAGTATCTACCTGCTTTATGCCAATTCCTAATTTTATCCCATAATAGTCCTTTGTAGTCCTCCTTCATATAACAGCACTGCTTACAATGATCATACTTATTGGTTTTGTGGTCCCTGCCACTATAATTCTTGTTGTTAGTGCCATTCTCCAAGATGTTCTTTATGTTAGGTCTATTCTTGTAAACACATGTTGGCAGTTGGTCAAACTTCTCTTTAAAGTCTGTTATATCACGCAGAAGGAACCAGTTCTTAAAAATAATATTCCTTATATCTATAGGATCCATGGAATAATATATGACAAAATAGTTGTCCAAATTATTGGATCTATCAGTATGTGTCCCACCATCATGATCTCTTTCTAACCCTATGTGTGTATTTTTCTGTTCTGTAAGTCCAAGCATTATTCATGACACTGTCAATAAGTGCAACAGGGTATTCACGTTCCAGGAATATACTCTTCAAAATCTCAAATTGTCTTTTACACTGAATATCATCCGATGTTAACCTCGAAATATGAGTGAATTGACTTTTCAAGGATACCCTTTTTCTGATAAAAAGGGTGGCTACTTTTAAAATGTAAATAGGAATTGCAGTGTGTGGGTTTCCTGTACACTGTAGTGGCTAAGTTGCCATTTTCTGTCTTGGTTATCTCCACATCCAAGAAATATATATGCTTACAATCAGTGTGGAGTGAGAATCTAAGAAATTGTGTAGATGCTTCTAAACTCCTTACACGGCTTAACACACTTCCATTATATTTCAAAGGTTTTCAAACCACAAATTTTCACTTAGCCCCATACATAAACCTACTATGTACTGCTATGTATGTGGAAAGTGCTAATGTTGCCATTACTTCACTCACTATGTGAGCTAATCCTCATTTATTCATCGATTGTTCATGCAGAACAGTTGTATCCTCTATATTTCCCACCTGTCCTCTGAAAAACTCACATTCCTCAACATTATTCACACATGTATTCTGTCCTATTGAAAATTGCTTTGCATCGTTCTCCTCCACCTTCCTTACTATGTGCATACACTCTTAGTATGTCTTTTATAAAAGGCTCACAACCAAAAGGCCATTTAACAGCAATAAAAGACTAAGGTTCAGTAGTGGGATTAAGTCACTATTTTCACAAAGTATGCATGCTTTTAATGTCTGCATTGATTTTTTTCCTTGTTGTCTGTTTTCTTTCCACTTTCCAAGAACATGTTGTTTTTTTGGCTACTCTAAACTTTTTGAGGGTATTATAATTATCCTTATCTTTGTGGCATGGTTTATAAACTAAAATTTGCCTATGAAGGATTAGCTTCCTTACCTTGCTAACACATAAATAAAATACATTTACTTTTGTTTATTTTCCTTGGGCTTTCTTTATTACAGGAATTCAACATTTTGCTAACTAATTGAGGATTTCTGGTGTAACTTGTTTCTACAGTATGTTTTTTTTTTTTAAATTGCCATTGGCTTGCTTTAGACTATATCACATATTTTTACTTTATCTCCGTAATGGCATCTGTGATTCAAGTTAGAACCAGAAACTTTAACTTTCACTCAATAAAACTTTCTGAAATATCATCTTACACAAACACAACAGTCATTTATTAATTTTGCTTTATATCTTGGTATGTGATTTTATTTTCTGTGGGCAAGAAAGTCTGTTTCGTTTTAGCCTAAGCCCTCATTTTATCCTGTTTCTGCACAAAGCTCCCTCCCACAAAAAAAGAATGGAATACAATTTTGTTGTCCTTATTTCTATTTGTCTTGTCTAAGTTCAACTAAATCTTGATGTTTACCTTATACATCATCTAATACTTGTTTGATAAGCTCACTTTCTTACTACTGACAGACAGTATCCGGAAGCTTAAAATTCATTACATAAATGCTGAAACATCACTGATAAATTCCTAGAAATTAAGTACCAGTAGCTTTTTGTTGCCCAGACATCTTTTAATCTTAGAGTCCAGATGGAAACCAAGCATAGCTGATTATGAGTTCCATTTGTCACATAAGAACAATAATATATAATATATAATAGAGCCACACATTCCAGGGATCTAAACCTTGTCATCACAATGAACAAAACATGCTGGAGGGATAGGTTCCTGACCGAGAGACTCCCTAAACTCTGGAAAAGACTGCCCATACATGTCAAGCAAAGCGCCTCCTTGGTCCTCTTCAAAAGGAACCTTGACGATTGGATGGGAGATAGGAAATTCACCTCAGGGATCATGTCAGTTGCCCTGCTAGACAGGGGTCCAGGGAAGTAAATATTGTGGGAAGAAATATACAGGGAATTGTTATGGCTAGGCTTGTATAGGCCCTAGGGACGATAGCCTAGTACCGACCTATGAACCTATAAGATGGGACAGAATCTCAAAAACAGGAGTAGAATGTTGGTTTACAAAACTATCTCACCAAATGTCAGTATCTACAATAAGTAGTTTCTTAATATAAAAATGCAGGGAGTCCCATTCATTAACACCACACTTTGTAGTTCCAAAAGCTTACTGTTAGCATGAATACATATTAATGGCAAATGCCAAAGTTTACTTCTCAGTCAGACTACTGACTATATCCCAGACAATTTCAGAACTTATTCATTAATTTATTAGGCAGGTGCATTAAATGATTAGAGCTCTTTTTCAGTCATGGCCTAGTTTGAATAATTGAAAAGAGATACAGTGCAGACATACATGCAATACATATCCGTACATTTTATGCATATGGTATTTTGTTAATCTTAACAATATGAAAGACATTTAATACCATTTGCAAAAAAAATATATATATATATATATATATATATATATATATATATATATATATAAAATATATATATATATATGGATTCCTATTACAAGAACGAAATTTCACTACTTCGAACTTGTGATAGGAAGCCTCACTTCTGCGAAAGTTCACTTAAATGAAAGTGAACTTTTGCGTAAGTGCACTTCATCGAAAACACCCTGGCACAGTGGAGGACATAAAAAACAAGCTATGTCCTCCACTATGGTGCGATAGTCATGGACCTTAGGGTTAGGGCACGGGTTAGGGTAAGGGGATAGTTAGTAAAGCTATCCCCTTACCCTAACCCATGCCCTAACCCTAAGGTTCATGACTATCGCACCATAGTGGAAGACATTGCTATGTCCTTCACTGCGCTGCAGTCATCACGGACCTTAGGGTTAGTGCACGAGTCATGGTAAGGGGATAGCTCTATGGGCTATCCCCTTACTATGACCCGTGCCCTAACCCTATGGTCCGTGAGTACTGCACGGAAGTTCAGTACAACACCCTTTCATTGTACTGAACTTCGCGTAAGTGCACTTTCGATTAAGTGCACTTTCACTGCAGTGAGCATTCCATGCACTATTTCGAATTAGTGAAAATTCGATCTAGTGTATGGAACTCATATATATATATATATATATATATATATATATATATATATATATATATATATATATATATATATATATATACCAGCAGCTTAAATATACCATGAAAAAAGATTAATCTGGAAATTATCAGTGTGCCCTGAACATTTACTTGAAACTTAAATAAACTGTAATGATTTGACCTCTTTTGAACAAAGCTTAAGAAGGTATTGTTCGATTCAGAGACTATTACCTTTTACAAATCCAAAAGTTAAGTCTAGTCAACTTTCCCTTATATGTAGCTTTAAAATGGTATTGATTATGGAAACAAGTACTATACCAGAGCTAAGCAAAAATCCCCAACAGTGAATAATCCACCAAAGTCCCAGGCAGTAGAAACAGCAAAAACAAGGAGGAACTGTATGGCAGTAAGCACGCACATAAAATAATGATAAAAACTCAGTTTATTGCACAAAGTGTAAACACTTTCGCAGTGACACCACACTGCTTCATCAGACATCATATTACAACTGCCAAAGCATCTTTATACAAAATTGTTAAAACCAATTTAAACCAGTTAGCCTATCAGAATAAAATAAATTCCCTCCAAAGTCAATTAACTAATTACTTTCTAATACAATTGGTGAATCCTGACAGTGTGCAACACAGACATCTTACTTGAATTTTCTAGACTTTAGTATGGGCTTCAGTGAGACATGATCATTCAAACAAAAGCCTCTATGTGCCCGTACCCTCAATATCCTTTGTAGTTCAAAGTTCTCTGTTTTTTGAGATCTCCCATCCTAATACTATCCTTAACCACTTGTAATACTTGAAATTGGAAGACATGCTCACTTCCTGCCTGCAGAGTATGTTTTGCTAGGGCACTATAACCATGGCTCTTCTTAGTGCAGTACATATGGTCCCTCATCCTTTCTCGCAGGCGTTGATTGGTTTTACCCACGTAAAACCTGAAGCACAGTTTACAGTATGCCAAATACATTGCATTTCTAGTGTTGCAATCTGCACTAGCTCTAATTTGCCACAACTGACCAGTCACAGGATGTCTGAAATACCCAGACTCATTCACAAATTCACAAAAGCACAGGAACCACATCTATGCATCCCTAAAGATAAATCAGCATGTATAGTAGTAGAATCGGGGTAACATAATAGTTGCTTCAGCGTCTTTTTATTCTTGTAAACAAACTTGGGACTTCTACCAATCAATCCAATCAAGTTTTCATCTGTATTTAAAATATGCCAGTTGCTACGTATTATATCCCTTACTATTTCTATATCCTGTGTAAATGATAAGATGACTGGCACATCTTGCTTATTCAACCCCTTCTGTCTTCTCATTCCCCTAGGGCTAGAGAAGTATGGTCTGGCCTTATCCTGTCTTTCACCAACCACTGATTGATAAGCCCTTTCTATCTCCATTTGACCATACCCTCTTTCCAAAAGCTCTTGTTGTAAAACATGTACAGCTTTGTCAAATTCTACATTCTCATGGGATAATCTAGATACTCTTATTGCTTGGCCTCTCACTATGTTGTTAAATATATGTTGGGGGTGCATACTCCCCCTATGTAGATAAGCATCCTGCTTATTGTTGGCAGTCTTTCCTGTGCATTATTGTGGTCCATCGGGTTCCCCTCTCTTACTACTGTAACGTCTAAGAAATCAGTCTTGTTCCGAGACTTGTTCATAGTAAACCTTAGAAAATCTTTTGTATTATTAACATGGGAGAAGACCATATCTATACTTGCTTCATCTCCAGACCAACCTACAAAGAAGTCATCAGTGAAACATCAGTAGAAACTGATGTCACTACCAATGACATGTTGTTATTCCCAATTCATCACCAAATTGGCACATGAATTGGTGCAGCTGGTACCCATTGCCACTCCCGCTAATTGCCTATAGCAATTCTCTCTAAAGATGAAAATATTATAATCCAGTACTAACTCGAGCAAAAGGCACAGTAAATCTACTTGCCTTGTCTCAAATTTGCCAGATCTAGAGAGGCATGTTTTCACCATTTGAATTCCTACCTGGTTAGGTGTACAAGTAAAGAGGGAAACCACATCTAGAGTTACAAGAAATTCAGACTGCCTGGGGTCAGAACCCATAGTAACCTCATACAAATCCCTTAGGAAATGCTCTGTGTCTTTCAAAACTATGGGATGTTCATCTAATACCAATTTCAACTGCTTATCCAAAAAAATTGAGATTGTTTCTGTCAACCAACCACTTCCTGTCACTATGTGCCTGAAGGGTGGTTTGAATGGATCCTTGTGTATTTTCGGGAGGCCATGCAACTGAGGTATTAGGGGTTCTGCTACCAAAAAATATTCATATAATTCCCTTGATAACAATTCCATACAAATCATCATCATCTTTCGGCTGTTTCCGTTAGGGGTCGCCACAGTGGATCATCTGTTTCCATTTCTTCCTGTCCTCTGCATCTCGCTCTGTCACACCAACCACCTGCATGTCCTCTCTCACCACATCCATAAACCTTATCTTAGGCCTGCCTCTTTTCCTGTTACCTGGTAGCTTCATCCTTAGCATCTTTTTCCCAATATACTCAGCATCCCTCCTCAGCACATGTTCAAACCAATGTAATCTTGCCTCTCTGACTTTGTCTCCAAACCTTCCAACCTGGGCTGACCCTCTAATATACTTATTCCTAATCCTGTCTACCCTCATCACACCCCAGTGCAAATCTTAACATCTTTAACTCTGCCACATCCAGCTCAAACTCCTGCCTTTTTGTCAATGCCACTGTCTCCAACCCATATAACATAGCTGGTCTCACTACCTTCTTGTAGACCTTCCCTTTTAATCTTACTGGTACTTGCCTGTCACAAATCACTCCTGACACTCTTCTTCACCCACTCCATCCTGCCTGTACTCTCTTCTTCACCTCTCTTCCACACTCACCGTTACTCTGAACTATTGTTCCCAAGTAGTTAAACTCATCCACCTTTGCCACCTCTACTCCTTGCATCCTCACCATTCCTCTATCCTCCCTCTCATTCACACACATATATTCTGTCTTAGTCCTGCTGACCTTCATTCCTCTTCTCTCTAGAGCATATCTCCATCTCTCCAGGGTCTCCTCCACCTGTTCCTTACTCTCACTACAGATCACAATGTCATCTGCAAACATCATAGTCCATGGGGACTCCTGTCTGATCTCGTCTGTCAACCTGTCCATCACCATTGCAAATAAGAAAGGGCTCAGAGCTGATCCTTGATGTAACCCCACCTCCACCTTAAATGCACCCATCACTCCCACCACAGACCTCGCCGCTGTCACACTACCCTCGTACATATCCTGTACCACTCTTCCATACTACAATCCCATACAAATACATTCATTTAAACAATTGTCTATTCTGTTGTTTTAAATCTATTACAATGTCAGGATCCACCATTTTATAGATATTTTCATCAGATAACATTATTTGAATTTCCTCATAATAGTACTTAGAATCCAGTACCACCACTGGACCTCCTTTGTCAGCTGGTTGAATAATAATCTCATTGTTAGCCCGTATATTTTGCAAGGCTTGCTGCTCTAGTGTTGTTAATTTTCTATTCTTATAGCCACTTCTATGTTGTAAAAGTACATACAACTTGTTTTCACACACTTGTATAAAAACTTCTACTGCTGGGGGTTAAGGGGGTGCATACATACAGGGTTTTCTAAAGTACACTGTATTCACACAGTCATTCTGGTTTCCATACAACAATTTTTAAACTAAGTTGCATGCAAACATACGTATATCTATAATAGAGTCAGTAATCTCAGCATTTGCTGACGGTATAAAAGTCAAACCTTTTGATAAAAAGAGTCATTTCAGATCCTGAGAGATTATATTCCGAAATATTCCATACTAGACCACTCGTTCGAGCCCCTGCATCTTCTTCAGGCTTCTCGCTTGTCCTGACGACGGTGGAGGTTCCTTTCTTTTCTGCCCTGCACTTGGGGAGTCATGCTCAAATGATTTCCTCCTTGTAATCCGAAAGGCGAGAGGCAGATGCAGAAAAACCTGTTCTTGTTGTAGCAGAATGATCTTCCGCCTAACTATGGGTCCCTGTTCCATAACAGCCAACGAAGGATTCAAATTCATGGGTGGCAGGCATTCTGCCAATGGTGTAGAATACGTAGAGACTTGCAAAGCTGATGAGCTTGCATCACCAGGTCCTTCGTGATTCATTGCCACATTTCCAGGAGTATGCTGATTGGAAGTTGATGCACAAACATCAATACCATTCGCTGCCACCATCTCCTCAAAGTGATTGCAGGATGTTGCAATTGCTGCTTCCTGATTGGTTGTTTCCTTTCTCTGGCATTGTTTCACCCTTGGCCAGGTGAAAACCTGTTGATTTGAAAAATCATGTAGATCACGGGCTAATTTTTTGTGTTTTAACTGCAAAAGTCTTTTTTCATAGCCCACAATTTTTTCAATCAAATCATTAAAATATACTTCAACATGTTCCTCCCCAAGCACACAAGTTCAAACTACTGTTGCAGATCAGTTTGTTTTAACTCTACTTCTATAGGCTGAAAGAAGTCTATCAAGAGCTTCAGATAAGTACAGTTGATCTCTATATTCACCTGTTAACATTGTGCCAAAAGCACAGGGTATGTATCACCGTATGTCAGCATATTAAGTACCCTGATCCCTTTAGGTATTACATTCAAGTTCAGACAGGCTTCAAGATGGAAATGACATGGAAGCCATTTATATTTACACAGTTCATTTTCTAAGTTATGTTTTAATTCACAAGCTTTAAGCTCAGTGTCCTTACCAATGTTCTGCTCAACAGCAATAGGCAACAGTTCTCCCACAAGTAACGGATTATGCTTTATAGTCATAAAATCACACAGCCTTCAATTTCCAGTGCCATTCAATGACTGGTTTGTCTCTCATACTTCCTCCATAATAAAACCTTCCGCCATATTCACTGTAATATGTAACAACCAAGCAAAATTACCCAGCAGTGAACAATCACTGTTGTGTTACCCCAATTCTACTACTATACATGCTGATTTATCTTTAGGGACACATAGATGTGGTTCCTGTGCCTTTTGTGAATTTGTGGATGGGTCTGGGTATTTCAGACATCCTGAGACTGGTTAGTTGTGGCAAATTAGAGCTAGTGCAGATTGCAACACTAGAAATGCCGCAGAAATACCTCACAAAGAGGATTACCGGCCTCAAATAGATGTCCTATGTAGATCATCTCAGAAAACTCCAGCTTTACTCTGTCGCATATCGCCTACTCAGAGGTGATCTCTGCCTAACATACAAAGCTATGTCACACCCAGAGCTGTTGGACATGTTTCACTTAAAGAAATCCCAATCCCTCCAAGCTACACACTCTATGGACCTAAACCTTGTCACCACAATAAACAGAACATGCTGGAGGGATAGATTCCTGTCCCAGAGACTTCCCATACTCTGGAACAAACTACCTATCTATATCAAACAAAGCTCCTCATTAGCACTCTTCAAGAAAAATCTTGATGATTGGATGGGAAATAGGAAATTCACCCTGGGGATCACTTCTGTGGCTTTGCTTGACAGGGGCACAGGAAAATAATTTTCTTCAGTGGCAAAATCCAGGGTACCATTTGCTAGGCTTATATAGGCCCTAGGGCCAATAGCTTAGTACCTACTTATGAACCTATGAACCTATGTGGCATACTGTAAACTGTGCTTCAGGTTTTATGTGGGTAAAGCCAATCGATGCCTGTGAGAAAGGATGAGGGACCATATGTACTGCACTAAGGAGGGCCATGATTATAGTGCCCTAGCAAAACATACGCTGCAGGCAGGAAGTGAGCATGTCTTCCTGTTTCAAGTATTACAAGTGGTTAGTATTAGGAAGGGAGACCTCATTAACAAAACAAAGGACTTTGAACTACAATGGATATTGAGTCTAGGGGCACATAGAGGCTTTGGTTTGAATGATCATGTCCCATTGAAGTCCATACTAAAGTCTAGAATGTTGAGGTAAGATGTCTATGTTGCACACTGTCAGGATTCACCAATTGTATTAGAAAGTTATTAGTTAATTGACTTTGGAGGGAATTTATTTTATTCTGATAGTCTATTTAGTTTAAATTGGTTTTAACAATTTTGTATAAAGATGCTTTGGCAGTTGTAATATGATGTCTGATGAAGCAGTGTGGTATCACTGTAAAAGCACTTACACTCTGTGGAATAACCTGAGTTTTTATTATTATTTGATCTGCGTGCTTACTGCCATACAGTTCCACCTTGTTTTTGCTGTTTCTACTATACCAGAGCTATTTACTCTTAAAACCATGTTGGTGGTAACTGAGTAGACAAAATGACTTCAAATACCATTTAATCTGGGATATACAAGGTTTGTCCAATAATTGTCCCAAGAACCCAGAGAACTACCCTATTACTAGTCTCACTCATATTCAAGCTTATAAAGGAAAAGACTTCCCCATTCCCCTTTTTTTCTCACAGAGAATTCCAATTAATTGCTCCCATATATCCTAAGATCTCTAACAGTATCCATGCCACACCTACAAACACCAGTCACACATCTAAAATGTAATGAGTATGCATTTTGACATTCACACCCAAAACCTGGGAATCCATCCCTGTCAATATAAAGTTCATCACTTCCTTTACAACCTTCCAGAATGAATTTAAAAAATGATTTATGAAATCAGACTCATTACAAGTGCTTCTGTCACATAATCCATAAGCCTTCAATCATTTACACTTTTGCAAACAACATCTCAAGTATATATTCTGCTCACACCATCATCCCATTTTCTACATGGGGTCAGGGAATTGTGTTAACTGTCGTCATCTTTCCCAAGTTTAATGCTACTCTCCGACCTTCTTCAACACTCATGCCTTACTGTCACAGATCTTCTCTCACACAATCCATCCACCTCTTTGCTGGAAACTCTTATTTCCTCTTGACCTCTTTCTGTCTGTCCCATATCTTCTTCATCAGATTATCTTCCGCTTTTCTGCACATGTGCCCAAATTGCAATAATCTGTTCTCTTTGATCTTATCTGCAATTGGAGCTACTTTGGCTTTTGCTATTATGTCTTCATTTCTTCATCTGTCTCACAGTGTGCATCCCACCACCCATCTCAAGCACTTCATTTCTATCATCTCGAGTGTCCTCATCTGCTCTGCCTTTACTGCCCAGGTTTCCGTACTATACAGTAGTACTGGTCTCACCACTGTTTTTATACCTTACTTTGCAGCTTCTTTGGCATTCTTCTGTCATACACTACACTTTATACTGTATGCCAGGTGGCTGCAGCCACTCTGATTCTAGCTTTGACCTGTTCATTCAAATTTCCCTTCTCCGCAACCACTCCTCCCAGATACTTGAAGATGTTAACCTGTTCCACTATCTTCCCTTCTTTCTCATTTCTTAGCTTCTTCTGATTTCCCCAGTTTGCTGCCATTACCATTGTCTTATCTGTACTCTGTTTCAACCCATGCACCTTCAGTTTTGCATTCCATTCCCCTATCCTTTGCAAAAGTTCTTGATCAGAGCCTGCCTGCCTGTAATGCCATATCATCTGCACAGAACAACTTTATTGATCTGTCCCATTCAACCTGATTGCTAATGTAATCCATCACCAGTATGAACAGCAGTAAGCTCAGAGCTGAACCTTGATGCACACCTACTTCCACTGGAAATCCCTCTGAGAGACCAAACACTGTTTGTACTTGAGTCATTGGGTCCTTGTACATAACCTGTAATAATTCTACCAATGTTTCTGGGACTTTGAACCACTGCAGGACTATCCAAATCAGCTTTCTTGGGACCTTGTCATCTCTAGCTTCTTCTCAACTATCTGTCTCACTGCAAACATTGAGTCAGTTGTGCTGCAAGCTAATATGAATCCAAACTGCTCATCTCTGGTCTTACTTTCAACTGCTCTGTGTATACATTTATCAATCACCCTCTCTATAACTTTCATGAAATGCAACAGGAGTTTGATACCTCTGTACTGCCTGCAGTTGTGGATATCCCCTTTGTTCTTACACACTGGCATGAATATGCTTTTTTCTACAGTCATTTGGGATGCACCTTTCTCTCCACACTGCTATGAGTACCCTCAGCAGCCATTTCTCCCCGTCTCACTCAGCATCTTTATCATATCTGTTGTGACCTCATATGAGCCTGCTACTTTCTCTGACTTAATTTTCCTTAGTGCTGTTCTTACTTCTTCTGTTGTGGGCACCTCTTCTTCTCCTCTCATCATAGGCTAAGTCTGGGGCAGTATAGTTTCTGTGGGGTTTTCTTCATTTAGACACTGCTGAAAGTACTCCTTTCACCTGTCTTTGATGTCCCGTGGGCTGGTGAGCAGGTTTTTGCTGGCATCCCTGATGAAGGGCATCTGACTATCCTTTTTATCTTTCTGTCTTTGCCTTGCAACCTGAGAGAGTTTTTTTGTGGCACCTGCTAACTTACTTCCCAGAAGCTGGTAGAGTGTCTCTGATGCCTGTTCTTTGTATTATAACTCCTTTCTTAGCCTCTTTGTTAGTCAACTAGTATTCCTTCCTAACCTCATCCATCTTTTCTATCGCCCTCTTTTTCCTGCACTCTTTCTTTCTTTTGATGAGTTCCTGGATTTCTGCATTCTACCACCAGCTTTCCTTATGTACCTTATTTCCATACCTGGCTTGCCCACATATCAGTTCTGTAGTCCTCAAACATGTTGTTTTGAGGCACTGTCTTTCTTCTTCAACTCCACCTATTTCCTCCTCATCTTGAGGTGGAAGAGCCTTGAGTTAATTCCTTGAACTTTTGTGCTCCCTCCAGTCAATTTCCATGTCTTCAACTTGGTCTCTGTTGACCTTAGAGCCGTCTCTGACCACTGCTTGCAGCTGATTTTGGCAACCAGTGGTTTGTGCTGTGGGCTGACTGTTTCACTCGGGATGACTTTGCAATCACTGATTCTACCCCAATACCCTTTGCTTACTAGGAGGAAGTCTACCAGAGTTGCCATGTTGGCCACTCTTATATTTGATCTTGTGACTGTCTCTCTTTCTGAACCATGTGTTGGATACTATCAAGTCATTTTCCAGATAGAAGTCTAGAATGGCCTATCCTTCTTTATTCTTTTTGCCTCACCCATGTGGACCCAGGCAGTCCTCATATCCTGTTCTGTCTGTCCCAATATGTGCATTCAGGCCACCCATTATAAACAGCAATTCCGGTTTTCCTGCTTTATTTAGTAGGTCCTGCAACTGCTGTCTGTATGTACTCCTCTCTTCACTATCACAACCCTGCTGAGGGGCATAGGCTGAGATTATGGATCCTGCCCTATCATCAGACTGGAGTCTGATTGCCAGGAGTCTGTCAATGTTAAGTTGTCTATCTCGCCTTCATTCTTGCTGGTTGGGTTCGGAGCCGATCCTCGGCTCCAACTCAGCCATCTTCTAAAGCTCGAGAGCTATTTACTGGCTCAAGGCCTCCCCATATCCCACAATGCCTGGCGCTAGATCCCCAGATCTCGTTTGCCGCTTCTGCTACGAGGTTGCTTTTGCTGGCTCAGGTCGTATTTTTCGTCTTTTGATAGGATGCAAGAAAATTCAGGCCAGATTCACCCTAAAGACATTAGGCCTCATGGCAGCAGCGATCATGCTAGTCCCCCTGGCTCATTTTCATATGAGGATTCTTCAGTGGTTGCTTTTCACCCAATGGTCATTTCTATAACTTCCAATGTCTCACATGATTATGATTACACAGACATGCAAAGACCAGCTTGCTTGGTGGATGGTTTCCCCGTCAGTACCCCAGGGCAGACCATTTGTTCTTCCCCCTCCAGTAGCCACAGTGACCATGGATGCCTCCCTGAACGGGTGGGGGGGGCACTTTCAGGGCAGAACATTCCAAGGCACTTGGCAACCCCACGAGTACCATCTGCATATCAATGTCTTGGAGATGAGAGCTGTGTTTTTAGCATTGCAAACTCTTCAGAACTCTCTTCCCACCAGGACCATTGCAGTTCAGACAGACAATATGCCAGTAGTGTGGTACATCAACAAGCAGGGTGGAACCAAGTCTTACCCCCTATGTCAAGAAGCACTCAGACTCTGGCAATGGGCGATCTCTTCCCAGCGATTTCTGATAGCAACGCACATCCCTGGGAAGTCCAACGTTATAGCGGACAGGCTGAGCAGAGCAATTCTCATGCTGCACGAGTGGTCTCTCAATCAGACAGTGGTGGACCAAATCTTCCGCAAATGGGGTCAGCCTTGCTGTGACCTTTTCACCACCCCCTTCAACAGCAAGTGTGACAGTTTCTTTTCTCTCCTCCCTCTTCCCAGATACCCTCGCAGAGACGCTCTAATCCACGATTGGCCTCAGGGACTTCTTTATGCATTCCCTCCATTACCCCTGATTCCCAAACTAATACAGAAAGCTACCGTGCTGGGATGCAAGATGATCCTCATTGCCCCCTACTGGCCTCGACAAATTTGGTTTCCGTTCCTGCATCATCACCTCATGGAGCAGCCCTGGACCCTGGACCCAGTACCAGACCTCCTGATCCATCAGTTGGGTGGGCTGCACCAATCCCTTCAGTTTCTCAACCTCACTGCTTGGTTGCTCCACTTCCAAACTTAGCCAGGCTTCCGGACATTTCCCAATCGATGTGTGAAATCATCTTATCTTCGCACAAATCTACCACCAGAAAAACTTATGCTAGTAAGTGGAAACATTTCTCTTGCTGGGCAGAATCTAAAAATATAGATCCCTTTTCAGCCCCTGTCCACCACGTTTTAGATTTCTTAGCGGAACTTTTTCAGGCTGGGTCCTCTTCTGCCACCATTAGAGTTCAGTTAGCCGCAATTTCAAATTTTCATACAGGCCTATCTGAAACTAGTATTATGTCCCATAAGCTTTTCCAAGCTTTTCTTAAAGGGACTACTTTGCTCAGGCCCCCAGTAAGAGATCCCCCACCTCCGTGGGATCTTAATTTGATCTTAGCTTCCCTAATATTGCCCCCCTTTGAACCCGCAGCTTCATGTTCCTTGAAGTTTCTTTCTTGGAAAACCCTCTTTCTTGTGGCAATTACCTCAGCTAGAAGAGTTTCTGAACTCCAGGCCCTTTGTGTTCACTCTCCTTATTTAGTTTTCCATAATGACAGAGTTTCGCTCAGGACTAATCCCTCCTTCCTTCCTAAGGTACCTTTTGAGACTAATCTGAATCAGTCCATTGATCTTCTGGTCTTCTTCCCAAATTATTCCAACAAAGCTGAACATAAATTACATCAGCTGGATGTTCATAGACAATTACGTTTCTACTTGCATAGGACTAAACAAATTAGAAAATCAGATCAGCTCTTCCTGTCCTATGCTGAAGGTAAACAAGGTCTACCAGTGTCTAAAGTAACTCTATCTAGGTGGTTGACTTCTATTATTGCTTTGATTTATCAATTGAGGAACAAACAGCTCCCTGCTAAACCAAAAGGCCACTTTACTAGGGCTTTAGCCACTTCTGTAGCTTTTCAGGCAAGATTACCAATGGAAGCCATTTGTGCGGCAGCTACATGGGCCACTCCCCATACATTCATTTCTCATTATAAACTGGATGTGGCCTCTAGGAGCAGAGCTGATTTTGGTTCCACTGTGCTGAAGAGTCTGTTCCGATGAGCCACCCAGGACTGAGGTACTAGGGATGCTGTCCCAACCAGCAAGAATGAAGGCGAGATAGACAACTTAACATTAAGAAGTTATGTACCTACCATAACGTTCCATGTTAGTTGTCTTCTTCTCGCCTTTTTCTTGCGTCCCACCCTCCGTCCCCCTTTCCTAATAGACCAAGAAGAGTTGCCCTCTGAGTTCCTTTTAGCTGGCTGGGTCTTAACTGGTTTGTTCCCTCAACCTTTTAGTTCTGTAGCTAAACATATGCTGTTAGGACAGGTGTCCTTATATTTTGTCTGTAGTTAGGTCTACCAAACGAGATCTGGGGATCTAGCACCAGGCATTGTGGGATATGGGGAGGCCTCGAGCCAGTAAATAGCTCTCGAGCTTTAGAAGATGGCCGAGTCGGAGCCGAGGATCGGCTCCAAACCCAACCAGCAAGAAAGAAGGCGAGAAGAAGACAACTAACATGGAACGTTATGGTAGGTACATAACTTCTTATTAATTCTGATGACATCCCTCACTGCCTTCTGAAACCTCTCTCTCACCACAATTCCCACACAATTTCTTGCCTGTCCTCCTCCTGAGAGTAAGTGGCTTTGCCGCATTGCCCTTCCATTTTGTCTCTTTGATGCATGGGATGTCCAGCCTCCTTTGTACCATCATGTCATACACTTCTCCTCTTTATGCTTAAAGCTTCCTCCACTCTTAATGCCCTTCTGTCTTAACAGTTCCCCACCTTCTGACCTCCTCACTCAATCATCTTTTTCTCTTTCTTTTGTTACATAAGTTCTATACACTAAAGACTAAAATAACTATAGCATTGCTTGTTCTCAGCTTTTACTGAGTAAAGTTTATTTTAAATAATATATACAACCTTTTCTGTCAAAGGTTTTTGAATTTTGTAAATAACCTACAGGCTACTGCTATTGTAAATATCACACACAAACTGTTTTGCCTTACTATTTGTGAATATCTGTATTTGCATTATTGGTTTGTAAGCTCCAGATAGAACTACAAAATTGTCCAGCTGGATCAGCACTTTAACCTGGTCAACAAATGTCCACATAAACAAACTTGGCAATTAGGGGGAACAGTGAAATATGGGACTGAAGGACATAACACATTGTTTAGGACCACTTTTAAGAAGTTGCAAAATGTTACAGTTTTCCACATGGCAATATGCAGCGCTACGTTAATGCTATGCCTCACTGTCACTGTTATTATGGTGTTACAGACCTGTAAAAACCTTGGTTATAGACCATCAATACCAGCTTTACCAGAAGTTGCTATTTCCTGAACTCAAGTTATATGTTTTTGAAACTGATAACGTCTGTAAAGTGAAAATAAGTTGCATATCCAAATATATACAGAGCAACTTTATCAAGCACTGAGGGTTTCTCTCGTGGGAAAGTCCTAGACTTCTGAGCAAAATAATTTGCAACATAATAACAATTTGCTTTGGATATATATCTTCCTTCCTTCCTAAGTTTGGGGCCAGTGCATCCAGGATCACTAAATGTTGTAATTTGTTCCTGTTTCAAGTAGCTAACCTTAGCCCTATCAGTTACATTTTTTACAGTGGTTTCTTATACCTGCTCAATTTGTACTTCAAGCTGAATTACAAAAGCAAACAAATCTCTAATTTTGGGAGCAGTTCCCAGGGTAATAATACTCTTAATATGCCTGGTCAGGTAGAAACAGTATATAGGTTTATACTAATATCCTTGCAGTTATGTAAAAGTTTAATAGGGTATCAAGGCTATGAGCAGCTAATCGTCTTCCTTCTGTAGTTCTTTGCTTGATTTGTCAGCCTGCATTTGCCTTATGTATGACCCCGTGCAAGTCATGTAACCAGAAAACGCACCCTGTTCATCTATGAAACAGCTACTTCTGTCTGTTTGGTTTAGCTGATTAACAAATCGATATAATAAATCATGATAGCATTTACCTTTCGATTATTCTGCCTGTTTAAACTGTGATTGTATTCACCTTTCTATTATTCTGTGTGTTGCTACTTTTATTTTACTTTTTTTTTGTATGTCCTGCAGACTGAAGCTTATTTTTTGAGCAGATTCGTGGGATAAAATTTTCATTTATAGGAAACATTAGTGATCATTGCCCAAAAGTATGTGTCTGGAAAGACAAGCCAATTCAGCTATCAGGTATCAGCTATAATTAAATACAATGTTGCTTTATTCCCTGACTCTGCCAGCCACTGACTAGAATCACAGTTATGCATTTATTTTGTGAGTTCTTCCTAGAAGAGCTAAATAAGCTGCATATCCAGCTGCTCTTCTGGCTAAGTGGTTAGGGAGGTGGTTTTATGTGCACAGATTACAGAGTTCAATCCCTCACAGCAGAGAAATGGGTTGGGTTATTTTTTTTTTTGGATGGCGCAGTGGTGCAGCGGTAGCGTTGTCACCTCACAGCAAGAAGTTCTCCAGTTCAATTCTTGGCTGGAGTGCCATCTGCATGTCCTCCCTGCATTCTTGTGGATTTTCTCTGGGTACTTCTGTTTCCTCCCACATTACAAAGACGTGTCTGGAGCATTTCTCCCTGGACCTCTGCTGAAATTTGGCTTTGTTCTAAGTTGGACTTTCCCCGTCAGCAAATAATAAATAAAAAAAAATAAGCATTCAAATTTATTAAACTGCAGGTCATGTTTACTTATCCTGGTGTATTTCTTTTGACAATGTCACCAAAACAATGGATGAAGGCAAAACAGCATACACCACATACCTCAGCCTGGCCAAAGCTTTTGACACAATACCCCACTCAGGCAGAGTAGAAAAGCTAAATGAACTGTGAATAAACCCCTGTGTCACACTTTGGATTGCCACCTGACTCACAAATAGGATGCAGGAAATCAAAATAGTGGGAATTACCTTCACAAAGAGACTAGTCAACATTGGAGTCGCCAGGATTCTCTGCCGGGACCTCTCCTGTTTGGCATCTAATTTTCTGAAGCAAATACCAAAGGGCTGCGGCTGACTAAGTTTGAAGTTGACTGCAAGCTAGGAGCAGTCATTGAATCCCCAAATGAATTTGCCATCCTGCAGGAGGGTTTGTCCCAAATAAATAAACAATGCCAAAATAATAGACTGAAACTAAATGCCAAATATACACTACTGTATCCTTTGAGAATACATCTATCCCAGGGAACTACCACATTAACAATACACTCCTGAGAACTAATCCATTTATTTGGGATTTGGGCACTTATGTGGATACTGACCTAACTTTTGACCAAGATATGTCCAATGTTCTAAGAAAGCCCTTCTATATTGCACAACTTATAAACAAAGGGATTGTGTCTAGATTTAAGGATGTCATTGTCCTTCTTTTCTCAGCACTTATTTGGCCAGTCATTGAATATAATGCCCTCTTTGGCATGTATCTGTCCAGACACAGGCAACATCTACAACACCTACAGAGATCCCTTGCTAAAAGGATACAAGACCTAAACAACATGTCTTACATGGACTGACTCAAAGCCCTGTCACTATTCTTATTATCCTACAGAGTGCTAAGAGGTGACCTGTGTTTGGCATACAAGGCATCCTCAGACAGACTGACAGATTTACTGCACATCAGCAAATCAAATAGCATCAGAAATACTCGGTCTAGGGATATCAACCTCTTCTGCAACATCAAGAGAATGGTTTGGAGGGACAGGTATATCTAACATTGGATAACTCTTCTCTAGAACCAACTTCCCATCCACATAAAACCAAGTTCATCTCTATCCATATTCAAGTGCAATTTGGATATATGGATGGGAAACAAAAAATATACCCCATGTCTGTGTCCTGTACTACCAACGAACAGAGACAGCTCCTAAATGTTTAATTTCATGCATGTATCCCCTCAAATTATCTATGGTAAGATCTCATGTATTCTTATTAGGGGTAATAAATAATTATTGTCCAGGGGATTGGTAAGGCCAGTCTCTAACCAAATGGGATAAGTTAATTCAACCACAAAAAGGGAAACTGGCTAAGCGTAAAATTACCATAAAGGGCAGCTACTTTAGTACTTACCTATAAACCTTTTAAATGACAAATACAAGCCAGCATGGGATCCTCTTCCATCACGCAGAAGTTTCCAAAGGCTAGGTGCTTGATAATAAAAAACACAAGTGCCAAAGTTTTTTTCAGGTTCACTCATTGACTACATAACAATAGAAGGGAACTGAAATGCAAATATCTTAAAGGGTTACATCGGACAAGAAGCACTTTCAGGTGTGTGTGTGTGTGTGTGTGTGTGTGTGTGTGTGTGTGTGTGTGTGTGTGTGTGTGTGTGTGTGTGTGTGTGGGGGCATATAGTGCAGGACTAAATAAGCCAGCACGAGAGCTTTGAAGATGATTAAGAACTTTACCGGCAGCTAGTGTGCAGGCTCTGCAGAAATGGAAGTAATATTTTGGAAAATGAAGTATGGTAGCATGAAGTACAACTAGAAAAAAACATACATTTTTACTGCGGGGCAAACACCATTTAATTCAAATACCAAAATTCCAAAAGACTTTTCACTGCAACAAACTGAGCTTTAAAAATCCACTTTTTTATAATACAAAATAAAATCAAAACTAGTGATTTGGTCTATACCTTCAATGATTTCAATTCAAATAATCCCAACATTTCACGCATAAAACTAAAAGCCAGCCAGCGATTTGTTTTAACATAGCTGACCACCCAGAAGCATTAATGGAACACTCAACTATAAACATTTCAAAAATCAGTTAATAAATATTGAAATATAAATGTGCATACTTGAAAATAAGTTTGTTTTTCTTTCGGCTTTTCCCAGTTAGGGGTCACCACAGCGAAACTCCGGTCTGCTAATTATTGGCAGTAGATTTTTATGGTGCCAGGTGCTAGCCCAGCGCCCAACCTTCAACGAAGGCAGGCTCATTCACACATGTCTTTTGAATGTCACTCGACCGCGGGGAGGATATGCAGACTCCACACAGAAGGCACTCCAGCCGAGAATCGAACGGGAGAACCTCTTGCTGTGAGGCGACAACGCTACCACTGCACCACAGCGGCTTTGCATACTTGAAAACAAGTACACATGCAAAATCACGCACATAAACAAAAATTACAATAAATAATTCATAACCAGTTCATTATTTAAACCTTGTGGTGGTAATGTGCCATATTAAAAATGTAGCGTGCTTCCTTTTTCAGTAGTACATCTGAAACATTCAAAAGAAGCTCAACATTCAGACAAACATAAATATTAAAATACCTGAAAAAATTCAAATCATTATTTTGTCCCTGTTTAAAGTGAACAGTTAATGGACTAGTTGCCACATTATTTTAATGTCTTTTATGTGTTTTTGCATGTGCTTTCTTATTTGCAGCATGTTTTTGCCAATATAACACTTATCACAGGGACAAATAATACCATATAAGTCCACCTCTTGATAACAGCTTTTACTCACATGTATTTTCAATCGATACATGGATAAACAAAACACCTCTTATATTTATTTGCTCTAACATCATGTCCCACCCCCAAAGTTATACTTTGTACCATATGATTCATCATGGTAGGGGAATTTCTGTGGGATGTTTTTAGATGTTGTCAGGGAAGGGTAATACCAGAATTAACAATATACACGTATTTCTTAAGAATAAGTGAGACACCCCATAAAGGGGGCATATCTCATAAGAAAATACATATCCTCCTTCTCTAACCCATCTTTAGAACTTTGCCTCCCATACTGGTGATACATTGTAACCCTATTATCCTTACATTCCACTTTGTCAATAGAAGAAATTAATGGATCCTCTTGCTCTTTATAATTGCTCAGTCTCAGTAATTCATCAAACTATCTATCCTCAGAGCACAAATCCCATTTCCTGAGAAATTCACCATACGGTAAAGTGTTAAGCATGTGTGGAGGGTTTTCCTTAGATACATTTAAAAAACAAGTTTGCTGTGGTGGGTTTCCTAAACAAAGACTCTAATATCCAAATAGTGAATACTTTCTAAATGTAAATTGAGTGCAAATGATAATTCAAAACAATTTCTCTGACTCCATTTCATAAACCTACAGAATTAGGGTCCCTTAGCTATAAAAAAATAAGTTATCAATGTACCTTTCATATAAAAATCATATTATCTTTAAAATAATCATCTTCATAAATTACTGGCTCCTAAACTTACCCATAAATAGATTTGTGTAACTTGGCAAAAATATTGTGCCTGCAGCAGGTCATAAACTGATTTACAAAATGTATGTTCAAAAAAGAAACAATTAATCATTAAATCAAATATTAACATTGCTAATATTTCAAAATAGCATATTGAATCTTTAATATAGACTAAAATAGCATTTAGTCCCAAATCATGAGAGATAAAAGAACAAAGACTATATGCATTCACTGTAGTAAAGAAATGATACTTTTGCCAAACTACCATTTTGATTTTATACACAAAAAGGCCTACCATCCTTAACATAAAAATTAAACTTTAATACAAAATGGTGTTGTACCATGTTCAAAATGTGATGCCTGACCTTTCACAGCCCCACCCCCCACTTGAGACACTATTGGCATAATAGGAGGATCAAGGAAACTCTTATGTACCCTAGGATATACATAAAATGTGGATAACCTTTGATTCATTGCAGTAATTTCCTTCCTAATGTCTCACAGACAACTTTCTTTTCTATCAGTTTTTGTATTAAAACTACTGAAAATGAAGTACAAGTAAGTAGCTGGGTGGCAGGATTCTGTTCTAGCTGCAACTGCTCTGGTTACATGGCTGAGAGCTCTTGTTGGAGAAGAAGCTGCAATAGTCAAAATGAGCTGAGTCCATGGCATATGCACCACTATTAGGAGATCCTGAGGAGGAAGTACATGCTTAATGCATGAGGCAATCCACTAGCGGAAATAGGATGACATAACAGCTAAAGACAACTGTTTTTAAGTGTCAGTCTGTTGTCAAAGACAATAGCAAGATTCTTTACCTTCTCAAGAAACTTGAGTTTATTACTGCCATACATAATAGTGGGATTCAAATTGGGAGGCTTGATTCTATTAGAGTTGCATAGAGATATTAGGTCTCAAGTGATTACAGTTCATCCAATTTTGGATGCTTCTCGCACCCTTATTTAAAGAATCCACAACAGGAAAGTTGTCCAGAAGAAAGGAGACATACAACTGAAAAACACAAAATGAGAACAGAGTTACCAATAAACAACCTCAAATTTGAATCCAAACCGAATGGTTGCTTAAAATTCACAAAGTCCGACAACCAGGTAAAACTCAAAACAGTTTATTCCACTTATTAAAACCAGAAGTTCAAGCAGAGTACACAAGGAAATTGACTCATTTCGGTTTGGATTCAAGTTTGAGGTTGTTTATTGGCAACTCTGTTCTCATTTTGTGTTTTTCGCTGACTGTGTGGATTTTTTCTGTTCCTTAGACATACAACTGAATATCATCAGTGTAACAGTGATACTGTAAACCTCAAACCTCTTTTGTGAATGAGCTCACACAATGTAAGCATATAGATGGATAGCAGAAGAGGACACCAAATCAATCCCTGTGGAATACTGGAGGTAACATGGTAAGCGGATGAATAATAAACACCAGAAACTATTTGCTGGCCATGCAAAGAATGATAGGAATCAAATCAATCAAGGACAGTACTCACAGCTCCACAGTAGCTCTATAGATAATCAAATTAGATTTTGTAGTCTATCATACTAAATGGTGAAGACAGATCAAGAAGGACTAGATTGGAATAACAGCAGTGATCTGTAGTCATGTGAAGGTCACTCATAACCTAGATAGGACTGTCTCAGTACTATGCTTTCTGTGTAGAAGCTGGACTGGAATGGGTCATAAATTTGATTCTCCTGGAAAATCAAATCAGACTGAATAAACAATGTTCTTTACAATGATGCCAATGGAGGGAGGGTTGTAAAATTTGGCTACAATTATCACTGTTGTCTGGATCTAGAGTAAATGTTTTTTTAAGAATAGGGGCCATCAAGGCCTGTTTCAAGACAGGTGGAAAGACGTGACTATTTAAAGATGAAAAGAGGATTTGATAAGCCATTGAACCCGTCATAGCAATATAAATAATGGCTAGCCTTGTTGGGCATATCACTAGACTGCATGTGGCAGGTTGCATGCCTGAAATAATGGAGACTAGGTCTCAGTAATCTGTTTTCTGAAAAGTTATACCAAATCTATGGAAGAATCTCAGTCCAGTGCAATTTCACCTGAGCTAATCATGAAGGAAAATACTGTTGCAGTGATGCCAGTTTAGAGGCAAAGAATTGAGTAGCTAGTTCATGTTCTTCAGACGAGCACACCCTAAAGATGGTGACAAAAGCTGTCAAGAAATTATCAAAGGTAAATGGTTATAATGGCTCATTTCTGACCAAAAGAAAATGTTAAAAGACAGACAAACTGCTTGATTTCACCATCAAGCCATCTGCATGATCAGTAACCTCACAGAATATAAATAGCTGAGCAAAATGCAAATGGAAATCAGAAATGAAAGGCTTCCTACTAAAATGTGACAACCAGTTCGGTTTCCAACCCTAAATTGTTCTGGAAAAGTTTTAGTAATCTTATAAAACTAGGATTTGTTAAACCCAGATAATAACAGAGCAGAAAATGTCAGTCTAGAAAAAAAATATGCTCATAGTTTCTTTAGTTGTCTTAAATTCTCATCAACAAGTAAGGATGTGTTAATCCTACACATCAACAGAACATCTGTCTTGGTTTTCTTTCCTTTTCAGTTTATTTCACAGTGATAACTATTAAAGATACTGCCAGCAGTTTGTCTAAAATAAAATTCCCCAGTTCAATCAGATGACATAAGCATCCTTGAAAGTTCTTGAAAATTGCCTCTACCAGTCATTCTCCCCAAGAGAATATCTTTATTTCTCTAAAGCTATATATTTTCATTACAGAAAGAGATACGGTATACACACACACACACACACACACATATATATATATATATATATATATATATATATATATATATATATATATATATATATATATATATATATACACACACACACACACACACACACACATATATATATATATATATATATATATATATATATATATATATATATATATATATATATACTACGTCACAAACTGATGCTCAGAAAATATCCCTCCAAAGTTCAAACCTCTCCATATTCTTAGTCCTCTACTTCAGTAGTTCTCTAACTTTTATCACAATATGGCTCATAGAGCAAGTTAGAGTTTTGACGTGGCATACCCCTATTGTGAAGTAAGTTGCAACTAAGGTATAACATGCTTACAATTTTACAGTAAGACCAAGACTCCAGCATGTCATGTCCATTTCAGAGCTATGAGTCTAATTGTTTTCCCTTCCATGGACCCTGTTGTAGTTGTGTTCTTAAACCCAGTGAATCTGTTGTTGCCTATCCTTTATGCTAATCTGACAACATAATTCCTTCCCTCACCCTGTTTATTGACTGTTGAAAATAAACCCATAAGTGTCATTTTGCAATGTCTGTTCCCTTAAACTACTCACCAAGCTAAAAGACCTTTGATAAAATTGCTTAATACTGAGTGTACTGATACTGATGCACTGATTTTAGTATCAAATTTGTGAGGTTTTTAACATAATTATTTACTGGTTCTTGCTGGTAGCAGAAGGTTTCCAGGTTAGTTGTTTTGTATTGAAATTTAAAGACTCAGTAGCAAGACCATCCATCCATCCCTCCTCAACCCATTTTCCCATTTTTGCACATGGGGTCAGGGTGTCACTTCAACAGTGGCAATCATCTCAAGCCAAGGTTTACACTGCTGGGTGGCTAGCCCTGCCGTGGGCAGTAGCAAGACCACCCAAACATTATTCTAAAACTGAACTCTAAGCAGTTATAGTTACACCTGACCCCAGAGTCATTCCTGTTGGTATCATGGACCAGCACTTCCCCAGAACTTCTCTAGCCAACCTGAATGAGATGAGTATCTTGAGACAGTGTAAGAATTGTTTTATACTGTCTAATGATCATGTATTACCAAAACAGCAAAACACAGTATGTGAGAGATGTTCATATATAATATCCTTGGAGGCAAAAATCTCACACATGGTAAACTCAGACACCAAAATCGTCAGCAGTACACCTCACATCACACCTCTCCAAGGCCATCACAATACACATAATCCATTCTATGCTGAGGTTATAAAGATTAGCTTGCCTAACACAGGCACAAAGCACACTCAAAATATTAAGTCTTCTTCCTCACATAGCACAAAGAGTCCCAAAGTCACAGATACTGAGCCCTTAAGGCAGGCATCGACCCAACCAACCATTCTTGTTATAGATTATACATGCACTCAAGTCCTTCAGCAATAAGTACCAGTATGACTCTGTCATAGTTCATGCTGGTGTCAATGACACCTCCCTGAATTCTATAAAGATAGACATGATGGAGCTCTCAGATTATGTGTCCAAGGCAGGTATGAGCTAAGTATTCAGCAGCCTTCTACCTTCTCCAAGGATGATGCTGTGATATGAGCAAAAAATAATTGACTGCAATAACTGGCTTAGTTTTTGGTGTCATTCAAAGGAGTCCAATACTTGTAAGCCTGGAAGGATATGATCGATAGACCACATTGCTTTGCCAGGGATGGCCTGCATCTGTACCCTCTAGGGTTTCAGTTATTGTCACAGACATTGGTCATGCCCACAGTGCCTTTTATAGGTAATGCCAGTCTGATAAACCTAGCAACATAATGAAAAAAAAAGCAAAGGGAATACGAAGGTGTTACTGATCAGTGCTAGGAGCCTGAACAAGAAACTTTACTCCCTACAACCCCTTCTCACCCGGAAGACATTGTTGTCTGTGAAGTGACTGAGACATGGTTTTAAAATAGCGGAGTGCACTCTTGCTGTTCAGGGCAAGAACACCTTCAACATGTTTAGACCAGCTACTGTGTAGGAGAAAAAAAAGGTGGAGGCATATCATTTTACATCCAGCAGAGACTCACATAAAGGCTGGTAAAGCAGCATGATGCACTAGAGCTTCTTCATGTCCAAATAATCATCAGACACATTTCATAACATATATTAGCTAGCTACAGAATTCCCTGTATGACAGAAGAGAGCCGCAGTACCTATCTACAGGAACTAGAATCACTCAGTATTAAAACCAATACCATTTTCTTAGGTGATCTGAACCATCCATCTATAGACTGGGAAACCTACACCACCACCACTAGTACACAGAGATTCCTGGACTTTGTTAATACAAATTCCCTGGAACAATTAGTCAGAATACCTACTAAGGGCAATACCATCTTAGATCTTGTCCTTACTAATATGGAAGCATCTTGCACCATCCCTTGCATATCTTCATTGCTTGTTAGGTCTGACCATAAAGTAGGCTCCTTTGAAATAAAGAAAAGAAAAAGTAGACCACCCAGTTAACGGTGGAGTAAACATAGCAGTCAAATCCAAAAGAGTAACAAAAACTCCTCCCAAACATGGCTTTAAATCACTATATATAGAAATAAGTTTATTAAAACAGAAGGTAAGTGCTTTCACAGAGTAACCTCTGCTTCATCAGACCATTACAGAACACAAAGTCTAGGTAGTATTTAAAATAAAAACTCAGCCAATCACAGAAAGTTCAGCAATCATGTGATGACATTAATAAAAAACCCTCCCAATCAATAAAAGCAGCCTACCATTTGTTAAAGACATAGCAATAAAAACAATATTTCCATCATCAAATGTAAAGACTTGTTTAATTTATTCCAAATACAGTAATAAATCATAAAAAAACACCGAGCGGTATCTATATGTGGAACTGTAGAAGCAGAAAGAATATCAGGAACTTACTTGAATGTACAAGTGTAACAAAAATAAAAAATAAAAAAAATGTCAAGCATTAAGTTCTGCACACTCACTAAAAGCAACATCACAAACATTTAGACCTATTAAAACTAGATATGCAGTTGTATACATGTAGCAAAGGGAAAACAAACAAACAAAAACTATATTCTAATGGAAAACTAAGATAGAAACAAAAATTACATAAAGGTTTGTATCAAATGCTCTTGTATAACAAATAAAAACACCACTTTGAACAAGGAACAAAACAGAAAAAAATGTATGTATCAAGACCTATCAGTGTCGCAATGGTCTTTTCTTTAAAACAGGTTTAAGGGAGATCCTCTCATTTAAACCTGGTTCAACATATGCTTTCAGCAGTAAAATCTGTCTCTGTTCACATACTTCAGTTCTGTTCTTCTTATCAAATTCCCTAGGATTGCGACTCATTAACTGTAACATAAAAAACTTGAAGTAATGACTAGTTCCTTTCAACATAACTTGCTTGGCTAAAGCACTAGTGTTTTTACATGTGGCTATATCATTCATGTGTTCCAAAATGCTATCCTTAAACAACCTATTGGTTTTCCCAATGTAGAAGGCACTGCATGCGCAACAGGTAGCAAAATATACAAGGTCCTTGCTTTTATAATCAGTGTAAAAGTCTAAATTGATAAATTGATGATGACACCAGAAATATTATGTGTAAACGAGGTACATGTAAAGATGTAATCACAAGCCTTACAACTATGCCATCTAAAGGTCCTCTTCCTTTCTGACTGAGGTATCACAGACATGTTATAGTTCCTATAACGTAATTGTCTTTTTGGGGACAAATTATTTCTAAAGTAGAACTTCGGTTCAGAGTCAATGATCTATTTAACCTCAGGATCTGCTAGTAAAACAGACAAATTTTTCCACAGCACGTTGCAAACTGGCCCAGCATCACTGGAGTATGTGAATGTAGGTCTATTGGTAACACAATGCTGTGAAGGTGTAAAATTATCAAATCTATGTTCAGCTCTCCTTGAAAAATAGGGTTTACCTTTAGTGCTTCTGAGGGCTAAGGTTGTAGTGGCACATTCTTCTACAATAGACTGACTATAACCTCTCTCCACAAAATCTATTTTTAATTGTTCAACGGCTAACTGCAAATCATCATCTTTGTTATGTAACCTTATTACTCTTAAAAACTGGCCTTTCAAGATATTCCAATTAACATGACATGGATGCATCTCAGTAATAGTGTTTTTTTTACAGGGTTTCTCTTTTCATTTGAAAGCCACTGAATAAATTACTAGAAACAAATCAGTTTAGCTGAATATCTACTTATCTATTTATTTACTATTTCTTTACCAGGTAAGTTGGCTGGTCAGATTTCCATGTTCAGCCATAACCCAGGCTCAGATGGCAAAAATAAATATAGAACACAGCTGAACAGCAAAAAAAAAATGCATTAAATGCGTATACATGTGGAAGAAACCATAGTTACAGAAATACAAGAATGCTAAGAGCAACTAGGTTATTAAACATGAGTTACACACATGTATTCACCAGTCTTTGATTAAACAGTACATATCAGGCATGAAGTACAAAAGGCATTTCTATGCTTCCTACAGATAGCTTGATTTATAACATATTAATAACCATTGTCATAAAAGCAGTCACACTGTGCAGTCTTGAGAATGCTGTCTTGAGAGAGTATTTAAAGACCTCCAAATTATCTTGGGTTTTCACTTCAATGGGGAGGTGATTCCAAATGTCAGATCCCAGTCTAGAGACTGTCCTTCCCTCCACAGCTGTTTTGAAATAAGATAGGGCAAGGGAAGGAGTGTTATTTTCAGAATTTCCGCAAGTGTAGTTTTCTTTGATAAATGTTAATTTTGTCTTCATTGGAGGCAGTAGCTCAATTTATATTGCACAAGAGTAATATACCTACAAGAAAGGTGGCCCTATCAGTTACCGATAGCGGTTTGGTATCACTGATTAAGTTGCAACGATGTATCGAGGGGTCTGCTAAAAAAATAGTCTCTGTGTATTGTAGGAGGAATGTAGAGCCAGTAATCCACTTTCCAGCTCTGGAAGCAATACATTCTTGGCAATGGCAATATGAGCGACAATAGAGATGAGGTTTGTGATTCTGCAGCAGAGTTTTAGTTGTCCCCACACTTCATTAATAAATTTATCTGTGTGAGAAGTAAAGGAAAGTGAAGAATCAAATGTCAGTCCAAATGACTTTTTCTCAGAGACATTGAGAATAGTTTAACCTTTACGGTCCTTCAAGAAAGGAGGACAGGAAGGAACTGCTTTCTTTGTAGTTACAAAGGCTATTACAGTGCTTTTCTTAGGCTGGCTAAGAGTTTGTTAGCAAAAAACCATTTACACAGGTTTGTAAAATTTGTTTTGTAATTTATTTTGCAGGTCAAATGTGTTTTGCTAGTCTGAATGAGAAGAAAACATCAGCATATATTATAATGTTAACGTGGTGGTTTGATTGGGAGATCATTGATGAAAAGAAACAAGAGGAAAAAATCTAATACAGAACCTTGGAGAACATCTATGTTAAGAATTGTATTGTCAGAGGAGTCATTGCTGAAAATTTGAAACGATCTAGCTGTTAGGTAGCTTTGGAACGATATTATTGTATTATCCCCAAAGTTTAGTTTCTGTAGTTTATTAAGAAGAAGCTGCTCTGATCATATTGATAGATAGAGCAGCTGTGATGAGTCTTTTATATTCTTATAAATGGAGTCAGTATTTGTGATAAAAACTGTAAGAGTGATGAAAGTATTATGAAAAACAAGCTGCTCATCACAAAGCAGGCTATACCTATTTGTGTTTAAGATAGTTGTTCTATTGGGACCTCTTCCAAGATGATTGTAATTGGACACAAATTTGATATTGGCCATCAGTCCTTGAGTAGCAGAAGCAGTTTTGGGGAGTGGGATTACTATGGCATGTTTGAAGAGTTATAAGTAAAAGGGTATAGATATGATACAGCGTTAGAAATGGACATGGAGTTGGTACAGCCCTGGGGAAGCTTACTGGGGCATTCTTATACTGGTTAGACTCTGGAAGTTTTACAGGATGATTTTTTATAGATATTATTAAGGTATTTAACCTTGCCAGTCATACACAACCTTGCTACAAACAAAGGCATCTAGGCTTAGCAACTGGCTCTATTGTACGCATAACAGACTATTCTCTGAACATGCATACAGAGCTAAATGTCATGAGGTCCTTTCCAAACCTAAAGGCATCAATCAGAAGAACGGTAAGGATCAGATAAGGATCAGTCTTGTCCTGCTATACTTCTTACTCTTCATTAATGTACTAAGAAATTGGGGCAAAGATGAAATGATTTAGTATGCAGATAATGTGTGTACCTTCTCCTCTACGAACTTAAGAGACATTTTGACCAGATTTTTATATTTCTTTTTCAAAACTGAGAACTAATGCTGGACAAGTTGTCATTGAATAGAAACAGAAAAAACATTATGAAAGAATAGGTGTTCCAAAAGCTAGCCTGCAAATGCTTATAGAATACCAGTTCCTTCATAGCTTTTGTTCTGCTACTGTTTAATGTGATCTTTTTCAAAGTTAATTCTCAGTTTTGGAGAAAGAGCATGAAAATGTGGTTTATCTACTATGGTGAGTGCAAAAACAAGATTGAGCAGTCCATGACCCTACTAACAGTAAGGTGAGTCATAACTTGCTTACAGACAACCTTCTCGATGTCCCTTCCTGAAAAGGGAAGGTTAGATTTGGAGATAGTTATCAAAGATTTAAGGATCCAGTGAGGGTTTCTTGAGGAGAAAGATGACAAAGGCATCTTCAAAGGCTGGTGGAAAGACCCAAGCCTCAATGAAGAAACAAAGATCTGGAATATCAATGGACCAAGAGCATGAAGACTGGCCAGGACCAATCCTGCTGGACAATGGTCCAGCCCACTGATATTTAATTGCATACATAAGACAGTCATATAAGCTTATCATAACTGGGAATTAAAAAAAAAAAAATCCAGAAAACAGTAAGGAGTAAGGAGACTGGGACTGCAGTAATTTCCATTAGATCAAATGGTGGTAAAGCAGATATATTAGCAGCAATCTTGTCAGAAGAAAAACACCAGCCTTACATCGTGAAGCAGATAAAGCTTTCCTAAGGCCAAGAAAGGCTGAACTGCACAACTTTTCCTCCGTATAGAAAAGCATAGTTGGTCTGTTAGCCACCGATAAGATCTTCATGGATGTGAATGTTATCTTCATATGAGTTACCTCAGCCTGGCATGTAGTATAATTCTCATCCAGCTCAAGTCGGTCACTCCACAGACTTACACAACACCATTAACACTCCATTGTGCACACTTCTTATTGTAGAAGGTGAAGATTGTGTTCATATCAAGGCTCATACCTCCTAGTGGATACAGGGTGAATATGACTTGGGGCTAGAAAGTCAAATGCCAAGGAAAATACCTATTATAGTCATTGACTAAGGTATCCAGAGAGTCAGCACTATCCTCTGTAAGGGACTGCAAGTAAATGAAGCACTGGAAACAATGTAGCAAATGAATAAAGAAAATCACATAAGAAGACAAAGAGAACCTCATAGTAAAACAGAACATTGTTTCACTAACACATACATGAGAACTGTAGCATGTACATCACTTATTAAAGTCACTAACTGCCATTATTTTAAAGGTGTTTACATTTGCTTGCTGTGTATCACTGTTAATATGTAAGAACAGCAGCAACATCATGTTGCTCTTTATATATATATTAGCTATAGATACATATATACCCATAGCTATTCTCTCTCCACTCTCCAAAATACTAGAGAGATGCATACACTCTCAGGTCTCAGACTACCTCCTTACTAACAACCTCCTTTCCAATACTCAGCATGGTTTCTGACCAAACCATAGCACCACCACTGCCTTACTCTCCTTTACAAACACTATCCTTCAGCATAAAAACAATGGCCATCTCTCCTCTGCGACTTTCCTAGACCTATCTAAAGAATTTGACATGGTCCCACACAAACAACTTATCTATGTCCTCAATAACCTATCCTTCTCACAATCAGTCACCAACTGGTTTCAGAGTTACCTGTCTGACCACCAACAATCCATTGTATGGCAGAATGACATATCTCCCCAACTACCTGTCTCCATAGGGGTTCCCCAAGGATCCATCCTTGGACCCCTACTCTTCTCTGTTTTCACCAATAATCTAGCCTCTGTCACCAAACATGGCACACTCATACAATACACAGATGACTCAACCATCATTTGCTCAGCCCAGTCCCTACCCAAACTGCAAAAAGTCACACAGGAAGCCTTTTCCACTGTTGAAACTTGGTTATCCGATGCCCAATTAATACTCAACCCAAACAAAACTAAACTACTCATCTTCCAACCCACCAAACATACTCAAAACAACTCTCACTTTAACATCACAGCAAAAGACAGCACCACTATATACCAAATGAACACACCAAATTGCTAGGAGTGGAAATAGACAATAAATTAAAATTTGACATTCACATATCCATGACCATTAAAAAAGTACACAAAAAACTAGGAGCATTATACAGAAATAAGCAACTTCTCACCAAAGCAGCAAGGATTTCAATAGCAAATTCCCACCTTATCTCCACCCTACTTTATGCCTCTCCAATATATACCAACCTAAGGCAATGCAATCTAAACAAGCTAGAGACCTGCTACAACAAAATCGCCAAATTCGCCACAGGGGCATCCTACCATAGTCACCACTGTCTCACACTTGCTGAACTGGGCTGGCTTGAACTCCCTCACCTCCTTCAATGGTATAAACTCTCACTTGCCCAGAAATGAGTAAACCATCCACTAAATGTCCCATCCCTCCAGAATCTACTCCAACCCTATCGCACCACCAGACCACTAAGATCCAGCAATAAAAATCACTTGCAGATCACTAAAGCCAATAGCTCTGCTGGTGAAGCACTATTCTCTTGCACCATAGCCAAATTATGGAACTCCCTCCCACCCACAATTACCTCCATAACATCATGCACCCACTTCAAAACTTTACTAAAAGCGCACCTAAAAACATGCTGGCTATGCCCTTGCAACTCCCACTCTAATATCACCCACCCCATCCAACCACTACCTTTCTTTCCACTCCACTAACTACCTTGATTATAGCAAGCTCAGATGCTCATAAGCCTAGTACTTATTATACAGCAGGAACTTCTTATTGTAACATTTGTTAATGTCTGTTATGTACTTCACAGATGTAGATTCTAGTTGTCTACTGATGTACTATATTCTTTATCTGTAAATATGTTGTAAGTAATTGCTATGTAAATTGTTAATTGCTATGTAATCCAATGTAACTACTGTCTGTTTATTTTAACTGTGGAGCTTTTCTCCCTGGGCCTCCGCTGAAAATGGACCTACGTCCAGTCGGACACTCCCAGTCAACAAATATAAATAAATAAATAAATAAATAAATAAATAAATAAATATATATATATATATATATATATATATATATATATATATATATATATATATATATATATATGGATCTACTTTACAAGCTCTAAGTTTCAAAGCTTCGAACTGCAAATGGTTGAGACCATAAGATCAAAGTTTTGAAACTTCAAAATTGTAATAAAAAAAATAAAACAAAAAAATTTTTTTTACATCTTTTGCAGGGGGGGGGCAAGCCTCCTTGTACCCCCTGAACCCCACATTCCTTCTACTAAATAAATATACCAACTCCGAGATCCTACTACATTGAAGAAAGTGGTACATTTCTTGTTCCATGCTGTACAGCGATCTCCATTCAAAATGTTTGAAGTTTCAAAACTTCAGTTTTATGGTCTCGACCATTTGCAGTTTGAAGTTTTGA
>NC_056726.1:1853088578-1853156078 GCF_019279795.1 Protopterus annectens
AGAAGCTTAATTGCTGTAATCCCATATTGATATGTTCTGCTTCTGATATATATCAAGATTGGGTCTGAAAGAAGTTAATGCCTAACATTTCATCTGAAGTGAAAACTTATTTTATAATTTTGGAATGTATCTTTCACTTCGTCTGTTGCTGATACTTAAGATTATTTTTAGCCTGAACTGGGCCAGTATGGTGATACCTTCTGTGGCAGTGAATTCCAGTCTATACTTCCAAATGGAAGTAAATCAGACATTGCTTTATACACCAGGCAGAGTTCAGCTGTGAATAATCTGTAGCATATGGAGTATAGTAATAGTTCCTGAAGTTTTTCTGAATAGTTCAAGTTCCACAGTATTCTGATTTTATTTGTGAAGAGCCACTGGACTTTTTCAAGTTGTTTTAGATGGTTTGTTTTTGGTTACAAAATGCAGCAATGTATACAATGATGTATCTGATCAGTGAGGTGCACAGTGGTACACTCTGCTCCGGTAGTATTGTTGCCTCACAGCTATAGGTTTTCTGGTTTGATTCTTGGTTGGGGTGACTTCTGTGTGGAGTCTGCATCTCCTCCCTGTGTTTGTGTGGATTTGCTCTGGTGCCCTGCCATTTTACAAAGATGTGTCTGCAGTTTTAATCCCTCATGCCTCTGCTGAAAATTGTTTTTGTTCTGTCCGCAGTAAAATTGACAGGCATTTGAATTTCAGACTTCAGGTTTCTGAATGTTTAATTCCTTGCATAATTGATGGTGCAGTGGTAGTATTGTTGTCTCACAGCTATAGGTTTTCTGGTTTGATTCTTGGTTGGGGTGGCTTCTGTCTGCATCTCCTCCCTGTGTTTGTGTGGATTTGCTCTGGTGCCCTGCCATTTTACAAAGATGTGTCTGCAGTATTAATCCCTGCGTCTCTGCTGAAAATTGTTTTTGTTCTGTCCGCAGTAAAATTGACCGGCATTTGAATTTCAAACTTCATGTTCTTCAGACTACATAGTAGCACAACCTTTTTTTCTAGCAATTTTCTAAGTTTATAAGATGAATATTTTAAATTTGTCCCTATTTTTGGGACTGTATTCCCCCATTATTGGCTTCGTCCAGGTTTTTGTGCTAAGGTTGACAGCTATGGCAAGAACTGAATTCACTGAATATGTTTGAGGGCTGTATTCCCTCATTACTGGGTTTGCCCAGGTCTTTTGTACTAAGAGGTTGACAGCTATGGTGAGAACTGAATTCACTAAATGATAGCCATTTAAGTTTCAGTCTTCCTCTATTTACAAAGCAGCTGATGTGGCGTAGTGGTATGTTACTCTGACTGTTTTTTGCTCAGGGACCTTGGCAGTAAAATATATGGTGGCAACACAACATTTTATTCTAGCAACTTTCCAAGATTATACAAGCAATGTTTAATGTGCCCCTGTTTTTTGGGCTTTTGACCCCCCCCCCCACAATACATTTTGGCTTTTTCCAGTTTTCTTGAGCTGCGAAGTTGAGATGCAGTTGAGTATTGAGTAGATTTTACAAGGAGCTGAGAGCTGCAGGGGAATAGAAGTTTAGTGCTTTGCCTAGTTAATACTATAGCACAATAGGCTGTGTACTTGCTTTTGATGCAGAAGGCTGTGGGTTCTACTCCCACAAGGGGTGGATGCTGCCTTACTGAGAATGTTCTCCTTGGTGAAGATACTATGAGTTCGTTATCAGTTTGCCATCCATTTCCTCTTGCAATATTATTACTAGCTTATCATTTTTTTTAATGTAATATAGGCAATTTATTCCTGAGGGGCAACAGACACTTTATTTTTCGATGAAACCATGAAATATAAAGGTGATTGCTAGCAGCAACCGCTTCATTAGTTACAGATTTCTTTAATGTGGAATTATTTAGATGACTTACTTCAGAGATTGTGCATATTTACTGATAATGGACTGTAGAATTGTGCATATTTACTGATAAAGGTGGACTGTAGAATTGTGCATATTTACTGATAATGGTGGACTGTAGAATTGTGCATATTTACTAATAATGGTGGACTGTGGAATTGTGCATATTTACTAATAATGGTGGACTGTAGAATTGTGTATATTTACTAATAATGGTGGACTGTGGAAGTCTGAGTAGACTTTTTTATGATAAATGTTCTCAACTGGGCAGTTTTGCCATTATGGGTGCATTTGGTTTGTTTCATTGCTTACTGGAAAAATGTTCAAAACAAATTTAAAACACCCTCTAACAAGTGTACTGTATTGTACAAGGAATATAATTTTAGTACAATGAGGAAGGTGTGTCAAAGAGCACATGTATGTTTCATATGCAAGGGGCCTATGATTCAAAAAGAGCCCAAAATTAATCTTTATCTGCCACTGGCAAAATGTATTTTCTTTGAATGTGGGTTTCAATGCTGTTTCAATGAATGTGAGTTTCAAGGGCAGAGAAGTTTTAATGCTAAGTTTTCATTGTGAGACTGCATTGCTTTGTTTAACAGATGACTTAGTGTTTGTGCTGTAAAATACAAAATAAAACTTTCAAATGAAGTCCAACTCATCATAGAAGTAAAGCAGTATGCACATTAGTGTTTATGGTAAATGGAGTGAAATAGCCAAGTAATGGTTCATTGGAATGGCTGCAGAGGCTCCATTCAACCATTATTTTGTCAGGGGGGGAAGGGCAGCAAACTCACAGGCCCAGCTGAACTATACCTCCCAACTGTCCAGATTTCCAAAGAATGAATAGATTTTTGCTTCTTATTTTTGGTTTGTTGTTCATAAAATTTGTAGTTTTAATTCCTAAATGATTTGCCAGAAGTCACTGAATAATAAGTTTCAGACTTCATAACCTTCAGAAAAATGCATGTTAAAATTAAGAGCTGTTCTATCAACTGTCTCAATTTATACAAGAGCAATTTTTAGTACTGTTTATATGTGCCCCCAATATATTTGGCCTTGTTCAGATTTACTGCATTAACAGGTTGAGAGGTACATGCAAATAAATTGCTTTATAGAATTAGGCATATCCAACCTCTCAACTGTCCCCAATTTTTGGCTCAAAATGTTGCTCTTCCCCCTAATAATCCCTCGAAAAATAGAAATTTTGGAAGAAAACATGGAGGGTTTACAATTAAGAAATAACTGTAATAATCAAAGTTATAGATTACTTGAAATGCATGTAGATTCTTTTATTTTGTCAGCTGCTCAAGGTAGCAGTACTACTATTAAAGTGTCCCTTCTTTGACAGGTAGCAGCTGTATTGTGTGTCTATTTTATATTTTTGCATCACATTTTTGGTCCATTTTTCATAAAATTGTGTTTTTTGGCAAATTAGTGACAAATCACTAAAGACTGAAGTTAGAAAATGACAGACATTTGAGTTTCAGATTTTATACCCTTCAGAAAATTCATACTAATGCAAGACCTATTCTATTATCTAAGTTTATTAGAGCAATATTTAAAAATTGTCCTTATTGTTGGGCCTTTGTCCCACTTCTGTGTATGGCTTTGTCCAGATTTCTTGCTCTTGAGGTTGAGAGGTATGACAAATGTGTCAGGGCCATCACAGTCAGCCAGAGAGATTTCAAATTGTGACATGCTTGTTGCACCCCACTCCCCCATGTAGTGACTCTGGATGTGTCCAAGCAAGGCAAGGAGTAGTTGTATCTACCTTGGATGGGGAGGACACACTGCATAAGTACTAGAGTGGCTTTTCATCTGTCCTTGATTTTGCAGAATGGTCTGGTTTCTGTCATATTTTTGTACTGTTGATTTATGCTTATTACTCAAAGTGCCTGTTGCTCTGTGTTTAAGTAGCAATGCTTTAATGACCATAAGGTAAGCTTGTCTGACATCATAAGATGCAAGTAAGCTTTAATAAGCATACTGTTAAAGAATTGCCAACATTGAAAGCCTTTCTGTTGTTGCCATGCAGAGAATACTTGACTAGATAATGTATAAGCCTTGGGTATTAAAGGACAGGATTCCATTATTTTAAAAAGCTCATTACACTTGTTGGAGACTTCCAGTCATCTCTACAGACCTTACCCGTAAACTAAACAGAATGCCAATCATGTGTGGTCCATAACCTGTACAGTAATCCTTTAAGCAATGTATCTTGAGCTTGTTTCTTGTTTGCTTTTCATTTTTACTTTTATCATGTTTTCCCCATGAAACAAGTTGTCAGGCAGCAGGTCTTTTTGGATAAGAAACATTTTTACAAGTGGGGCATCACATAGATTTCTACTTTCAGCATGTTACTTGGTACTTTAATAAAGCTGAATATATTATAATTAGAACTGCAGTGCAAGGAGAAGTGGTTTGAGTTGAGTGCTTCTGGTTTTTCTTATACTTGATTTTGACTGGCATTCCAGTAATGTATTTAAAAAGTAATTTATTTTTTCATGCCTCACAACCTTTTGTTTCCATCTAGATATTAAGTAAGCTGTCATGCAGCCAATGCATTGAAATATTTTTATTCTTCTACACTTATTTTTGTCTTGATTGGACTTTCATAATTAAGGTTTGCCACCCAGGGCAGCGTATTTAATTAAAGTTAGTTTTTTGTGGTTTTGTGCATAGCCCCTCCCCTTTATGGTTGACCACACCCCTTCCCCTTGACCCCACCCATTCAGCTGTCTCCTGCAGCCCCCCTGTGATTTGAAGTCACCAGCCGCCACTGCCTGAACATAATTCACAGAAAACAGATGTTGTGGGTTGCAAATGACATGTTAGTGTGCCTCAAGCCTTCTGATGACACATGAAATGTATGTAAATTAGCAAGCAAAATATCAGTGCTAACTCCATTAATAAACAGTGAGTCTACATACAGGGCATTCCAACTTTGCTCCAAAGGTCTAGTACCTGACAAGTAGACACTAGGCTACCAAACAACAGTATTAACAAACAGTGCAACACTGAAACCACCCATTACCCAAGCCAGCCCCTGAAAACACATAACTCTTTCCACACACAGTACATATATTATAAAAAATATGGGTGAAGGACTTAGATGCAGACATACAGAGTCACACACACACACACACACACACACACACACACACACACACACACACACACACACACACGCACATACACACACACACACACACACACACACACACACACACATGTATGCAGGCATGCACACGCGCATACACACACACACACACACACACACAAAAAACTACAGCAGAAATCCAAATCTTTACTGTAAGCTAAAGTCACTGATTTATTTATTTGACATTTGTTGACCAGGTTAGTCCAGCTGGGGCAGAGCCCTTTTTCAGTGGAGACCCAGGGAGAAAAGCTCCACAGTAATTACATACAATATGTTGAATATGTATTAAGTTAATACAACAAGAAAAAAGTACATAGAATAAGTAAAGCAGATTAAGCATGCATGGCAATTAGAATCAACATTATAGCACATGTAGGTACAATGCAGAGTTCAGAAATACAAATGGTTATAATTATAAGGAATACAAGATTGTTAAGATTGTAATTACAAATAAGTAAGAATATCTAAGCTTAATATTTAACTGATAAGTCGTATACCAAAACAGCAAAGACTGGCACAGTATGTAAAGATAAAGGTAAAGTAGCGAAACAAATTTTAAAAAGAGTATAGAGGCAAAGAGGAAGGGAAAGATAATTAGGAAATTTTAAGATAATGAGGGTAAAAAAAAAGGAGAGATAGAATAGCCAAGAGAGGTGAGTCAATCAGGTGGGAGACAGCACTGACATAGTTTAGTTTTGCTTAAGTTATTTTTTACTGCCTTTCTGACTAGGGATTTGGATCTATGGAGACAAATGTCTAGTGGTAATTTATTCCAGTTCACAGCAGGCAGATAGCAATAAAGGTTTTTTCCTAAGTTAATCATGGGTTTGTAAATTATGATGAACCTATAATAACTTTCTTGGGAGGCATAAGCCAGGGAACCTTGTTGGCTAGGCTTACTTAGGACCTTGGGCCGATAGCCTAGGACAATGCACATGTGCTCCACAACTACAGCAATAGCCCTTTCTGAATGATGTAGCAGAACAGTGACATAAGCCAGTGAGCGTGAGCATACAGGCATAATAAGCTGAATATTGGGTACATACACATTAACAGAAAAAAAAACAAACCGTAGTGACGTTTGTGTTATTTTCATGCATATATATTTTCTTTTTAACAATTATCATTCACTCCAACATTACAAAAATTGCTCAGTTTTTGCCTTCTCTTAAACCTCACTCCTCCTTCTGATCTTTATTCTGTGTATGCTGTTCCCACAAATTCTATTTATTTCTATCTAACTTGCTTCTTCCCTTTTTGGAAGATCCAGCCTCCGGTTCTTTTATCTTCTATACAATTTTCAGTACTTCAGTTACAGTTGGTTTAGATTTTAATCTCCATTTTCTAGTAATTGCTTTTTTGGCAGCCAATAGCATTAAACTAAGTAAGGCCTTAGTATCTGTAGGCAATTCAGATCATATTTCCCCATTTAAAAGTCTCATTTCCTTATTGCAACCATTTATTCCCCAGTGTTTCTGACAAATTATTCTGTTAATGTATCAGTACCTATGTTATTATGTAAATTGTGACATAATAAAGAAGTCTTTAAAAATAAGATGTATATTAGGAACAGTACATATGCATGTATAATGGATTTAACACAATAAAGCATTTCTGTGACCTGCATTCGCAACACCTACCAAACTTCTTATTGTGATTTACATTGAAGAACAGCTTGATTCCAGGGGTTGCAAAGAGTTGCATGGTGCAGACACAGGCACACATGTACATGCACACACACATACATGTGCATATTCATATGCTGTATCTCTGTTTCTGTCTGACATATATGTGAGTGCACACTCACCCAATAATGTGTGTTGGGGTGGTGGTGGTGTATGGGAGTGTATGTAGTTCATAATATAAAAGCACTGTCTGCTGCATTTCCCAGTGGTATACAGTTTGTATTAAAAAAATGTTGAAATATATGGCCATATATATTTCAGGATAAAATGGTTAACATGCTGTTAACTCTTTCCATATCCTGCCTCTTTGACATAATATTCACAAGGAACTGTAATGCACGATGCACTGCCTGCTATGCTGTGTGCCCTGTCTTTTCTGGAATTATTCAATCAGACAGCTCTTACAATGTTTCTGTAGAGGTGTGTACAAAGGTTGAATTGCTGTGTACCCCCCCAATTTCTAGTAGTCTTTCTGATAGCCACAGACTACCTTGTGCAGTATAGGCTGGATTGCTGTAACACTGGTGAATTTGATGTAATGTCTGAGGTCTTCACCTCAAAAACACAAGGTACAGGATTTGATTCTGACCTTGGGTTATTTTCTAGGCTTAAAAAGACTCTTTAGGGCAGGTAGACTAGTATTCACCTATGGCGCTACCTTTAGTCGGGGGTTTGATATAATGGTTAAGGTGTATAACTCACAGTCACAAGATATGGACTTTGATTCTCATGTTTGAAAGGGAAAATTGGGTAGGTTTAAAATGGCCCACAAGCAACCGGCTTAGCATTTACCTATAAACCACAATCACTGTGGCAGTACTTCATTTTCTATGTCACTGATAGTCTTTGGGGTAAACAGGGACTCCTACATTGTTGTGGGTCAGTGTCATGTTTTTTGCACCGCTCAGCATTGTATTGTACTCACTGTGTAGCACAAATGTATTGGGTCATCCACAACATAATATACATTGTGCTCATGGCTGCAAGTGAACTGACAGCTGTGTGATTTGGTTTCTGAGTTACATATGTCAGTCTAGAGGCTGAGATCAGTATGAGTATGGTCATCCAATGCCATAAAAAGACATTTTTTTATAGTATATCATACAGCATCAATAACATGTACAAGCAATACATAACAAGAAATCTTTATCAATAGGATAAAAGCAGTGAAATTCAAAAAAAAGTCTAGTAGTGGGGTGATAGTGCCCCAAATTGCACATAAGGCAACAGTTAAACAGTTTATATCTAGTGCCCTAGTATATAGTGCATGGATTCTAACATGCTGAGAGCAAAGAGATACTCTCCATCCTGAGGTTCCATTATTTAGCAGTCTCAAACAAAAATGTAAAACCAGAGCGATATTCCAAATTGGTGAAAGTTGATGTCAGTAAATGTAACCCAATACTTAAAATTGAAAATTGAAGCTCAGTATTATCAGTGAATAACTTAACCAACAAGTAAATAAATAAATAAAAATATTAAAAATAAAAATAAAAATAAAATAAATTACGATGGCACAGGAGTGTGCAATAACAAGGCAGATGAGCACTTTAATGGTAATAACTAAGAACAGTAGTCATTAATAAACAGGTGTGTTCTCATGCGGTAACTTCACATCTCATGTAATTGGTACATAGTAACATGCCTTACAGGCATTTATATCTTTAACTACATTCCATACTGTTTCAATTCATGTGAATAAACTGTATTTGAGTACTCAGTTTTTAACTCAAAAGAACCTGTAATTAACAACAGCTACTCTCAGGGGAGAAAAAATATAACTTATCTGAATTAGAACATAGGAAACATAAGACATAAAAACATAAAATTGGAATATCAAGAATACCCAGAATACATGAGAATTAAAGTAAAAAACATAGACTATAGGCAATCATGTAGTGCCGTGGTGATCACTTAGTCGTTTTAGTGGGAAGTCGGCTTTATCATGGGCCTGGGTTGTATATTTTTATTATTATTATTCATTTAGTTTATCCAATAACATTTTATTTTATTAACACAATGACATTGAGTTTTATTCTTGAATAATTGAAAATATATTATATGATTAAGATGTGTTTCATATGTATACCATAGCTTTGTAAAGAAAATGCATTAAAACCATAGTCTGGGTTTTGATTGGAGGGAAGGAGGCAGTGCGGCTTTGCGAATGGACCTTACAACGCTAGAATTGGTGAATGTAACTTAGGGCAACTGGACTGTTGTGATTGGGTGAGATGTGGTCTTGCTGTTAGGTGATTCGTCCTTAGACCAATCCATGAATGGTTGGGGTGCCAGAAATAAAAGTAATAATAAATATTAAGGGGGTAGGCTACAAGATGCCCATGCACAGGGATAGCTTAAAAGGAAGCCGCATAGGCGTGGTCTGATGTAGGGGAGGAGGGAAAATGTGTAACCAGCACAATTGGACAAATGGGTAATATGTCAATGGTGCTGGTTGGATATAACATAGGGGAGTGAATCAACGTGGGGGCTTTGCATTACGGCATATGGTTGGACAAAAAAATGCGTTAAGGAGGGGGTGATTGGGTAATTAATATGGGGTTCTTAATGGACAGGGACTATGGGGAGTAGCATATTGGTGGTGTATTAGAGAGGCCATACGTATGGGTATGTGGTTGGTCAGGGTAATATCCTGGTGAGGGAGGGTGCTTGAAGAGTGCAGGTAGCAGTCACTGACTACAGCTACCACAATGTGGCCAATGGGCTGGTCTAGAAAGCCCTGCACTGGTTTGGATGTCAGAGTTAATGGCGGGCTCAGAGTGGGAACCATAGATTGGTTGAGCTGTGCTGCAAGGTGTGGCTGAGGATAGTATTGTGTGGGCGCCAAAACAAGGGCCCTTTTAGAAGAAACTTTTTCGTATTTATATATATTTTCTTTTATTCTTTTATTTTATATTATATATACTAGTTGCTTTTGTATGTATGTACGCTATCAGCCAGCCAAGAAATAGATAGAACAATTGACCCCAATTGAAAAAAACAAAATACAATAATATAAAATGACATAAAATAAAAATAATAAAATAATTTAAAGCCAATAAAAATGAACTATATGAATAACGAGTAACCGAGTAACTGCCAAATACCAACCACAAAGGGTCATGCTGATATACTGCAAAGCTCTTTTGAACCCTTTATAAGTTTATCTGCCGTAGCCGACTGAAAACAGAATGAAAACTGCAGTAGTAGTAGAGCAACATACAGTGACATTATAATAAATTACTCTAAGTTAAAATAAAAATTAAAACTAAAAGTAAAAGTAAGCACGTTGAACACAGTTTTTTGCTCTGTATTCCCTTTTATGGTCTCCCCTTTTTTATGAAGCAGTGTTAGGTAAAGAAGGTAAAAATGGTAAAAAAGATAGTGAGAGAAGGCACCTTAAGCATACGTTTTGTATGTTGTACGCGTGGCTCAGTCTGGCCGACAACTAGCTGCTCTGCTCTCACATAAAAGCCAGCGGATACCGGGAACTTGTTTCTCTTATATTCAAGTTGGGACCAACTTACCGTTTTAAAAGTTTATTGTTCTATGTTTTATGTTTTTCGTATAAACATAGCATCAGTCAGCCTGGCACCTTGGTGGAGCACCACTTTTAGTTTAAGGATTTTAAAGATTTTTAAAAGTTTTAGAAGTTTTAGAAAGCATTAATCAGTTTGGCGACTTGATGGAAAAAGTTTAGAAGAAATGAAAAACTTACAGGTTGTGCAGAATAAAATGAATTGAAAATAAACATAATAACAATAAAAATAAAATAAAATACAAAACCACAATTTAAAATTAAACCAACATCCAAAATCCCAGTGGCCACGGCCACGGAGCAGAGCCTAAACTTAGATATAACGAGTTATTGAGTCCCTCTGGAGATAGATTTAATCCATCTGTTACGCAAATGTGAATGGGCAGGAAAACAGTGCCTCGCATCATCCTTTTAAAACATCTATGTGATAATTTTGACAATATTTAGCTAACCTAAATAAACAAAATAAATTAAACTAAAATAAAATAAATAAAATAAAAGCTTTTCAGTATTCAGTAAATCTACATTGGACGTCCGTATCCTTTACGGTCCATTTCAGGAAGAAACAAACACTCAAATGCTCAAAGATACAGGGGCCTGTGTTCCTGCTGCATTCCCTCCCTCTCTAACCCCCCTTTTTTTGGGGGACCATAATTGTTAATGTAGTAGTGATAATGAAAAGTGAAAAATGAAGCAATGAAAAAACATTGAAGACATTGAAAAAACAATAAAAAGACTCTTAAAAATGATACTCTTAAAAATAAAGATATCTGTGCCAGTGATACAGTAATACAATTGAATGTTGATACCTTAACGTAATAGTGCCAAGTGTATGGTGGTGCCAAGACAAACATAACGTCTTTCATGTGTGGGAATGAAATTTGGGTGGCCGCTTGAAAAAAACTTGAAAAAACTAAGGAAAGTTGGGAAACATCTTCTTGCTAAGATAAGTGAGTGGCTTAGGATGAATGTACTTACCCAAATTTATCAGGATGCTGAATTCATCTGGTAACTAAATCTTTGTGAAGCACCAATACATTTAACCAGTGAAATGCACTAAGTAAAATCATTCTTTGTAGCAAAAATGTATAAGAATACATGAAAAAAATTAAAGTATAAAGGAAACTGTGGATAAACTTCAGACAAACCTGTGGGAAAGCTCAGGCCTTATGCCCGGGTCTCCAGAGTAATGTACTAAAATGATTACAGTGATCCTGTGATTTTGCAAATAGCTTCATCAGAACTGCCTTAAAAAAATCAGGATAAATAAACAAAAACTTTAATCACACTTTTGCAAATAGCTTTATCAGAACTGCCTTAAAAAATCAGGATAAATAAACAAAAACTTTAATCGCGCTTTTGCAAATAGCTTCATCAGAACTGCCTTAAAAAATCAGGATAAATAAACAAAAACTTTAATTGCTAGATCCAGATCCATAAAATCTATATAAAACCACAGTAAATACCTATAAGTAATAATAGAAATAATACAAAAACGGTAAGCCATGATTTAAAAATATGATAAATCTAACTATCTAAGCTGAAACAGTCAACAACAACAGGGAGAAAACATCATGGAGAGACCCACTTCAAGTCCAGAGGGTCTCTGTTGGTTGTCCATCCTGTAAGGTTAATAGTAAGTGTGGTGGTGGAACTTTCTCAGGCTTAACACGCTAGAAATTGAGATTGTTGTGTTAAGCCCAGGAGGTTTGTTTGCTTGCAGTCTCAGCTGCCATTCGAGCTCTTTCTTCTCGATCTTGTTATTGTAACTCCCAACCAGTTTCTGAACTCAAGTATCTCCTGGATGTGAAAATTTAAACTCAGAGTGTCCCGGTGTAGAGTTATTGTACTTGACCAAGGTATTCAAGGGGCTGTTCTGCTTTATGTCTGTCAGGTGCCTCGTAATTCTGTTTTTTAGTTTATTGATAGTCTTTCCCATGTAAAATGCTGTGCATTTGCTGCATTGGACCCAGTAAATTACCCCTTTCGTTGAACAGTTACCTAGTATTTTGCTGGGGTAGAATTTACTTGTATTCGGGCACCAGAAAGAGGTTTTGTTGCTCATTAAGTGGCAATAAGCACAGTTCGGTGGAGCGCAGCTGAAAGTGCCATGACTGGTTTTTGATGGGATCAACGGTAAACGAGATGCTCCCTCTAGGTGATCCCTGAAGTTTTTGTTTCTTCTAATGTTGAAGGAAGGATTTTTGGGGATTAGGTTCATAGGTTCATACTAGGCTATCTGCCCTAGGGCATTTATAAGCCTAGCCAGAGTATGTTTGGCTTTCGCCACCCATTTTAAATTAATTTTGCTATGCCCTTTTTCGAGGTTAGTATACTGTGCCTCTGTCTAACAGTGACACAGAAGTGATACCCGGGGTAAACCTACGATCTCCAATCCACTCATCAAGATTCCTCTTAAAGAGAGTCAATGAGGGACTCTGCCTAACCTGGACAGGGATTTTATTCCAGAGTGAAGGGAGCCTCTGGGTTATGAATCTGTCCCTGCAGCATGTCCTATTTATTTCAGTGCTGAGGTTCAAGTCTCTCGAGTGTGTAGCTCGATGGGATTTGGATTTTCTGAGGTGCAGCATGTCCCTTAATTCCAGGTTGGACATGGCTTTATACATCAGGCACAGGTCGCCTCTGAGCAGGCGGTATGCCACTGAGTAGAGCTGGAGTTTCTTTAACCGGGCAGCATATGGCATCTGTTTGAGCCCTTTGATCCTCTTGGTGAGGTACTTTTGGGGTCTTTCCAGTTGCTGCAGGTGTTTGGTAAGGTACATCCCAAAAGGGGCATTGTACTCGATTATGGGCCTGATGAGGGATGAGTAAAGAGGCACGATGACCTCCCCTAATCTAGATGTGAATCCCTTCATGATTAGGTGGGCTATATAAAATGTTTTTCTAACCACTTTGGCCACGTGGTTGTCAAATGAGAGATTGCTATCAACTTGGGTCCCCAGGTCCCTAATTACTTCTTCTGTACTTAATGGATTGCCACCTATGTGGTAATTTGTGGGCACTTTGTTTTTTCCAAAGGGGATGACTATACACTTTTTGGCGTTTAGCTTGAGGCCATGGCTCTGGCACCAGTTGTCTGTTTCTATGAGGCCCTTTTGGAGGATGCTTGTGTCGGCTGGAGAGTCGATTATGGCACCCAGTTTGCAGTCATCTGTGAACTTGGTCAGCCACAGTCCTTCTGTGTTGGTCTGTACCTCCGAGAAATATATAACGAACAAGAGCGGTCCCAGGACTGAACCTTGTGGGATGCCACTTGTAACTGGTTTGGAGTCTGACATGGCTCCAGCAATTCTAACCATATGGGTTCTGTCCTTGAGCCAGTTTGTAACCCATCTAGTGACATAGGGGTTTATATTTAAGCTGGTGAGCTTATCTATAATGCCCGAGTGGGGTATTGTATCGAAGGCTTTTGCGAGGTCCAGGTAGGCTGTGTAGACCACCTTCCCTTTGTCAATGGCCTTGGTGACTGTTTCAAAGAAGTCAACCAGGTTTAAGAGGCAGGATCTGCCCTTAACAAAGCCGAACTGGGTAGGATCCAGCGTCTGTAGGTCCCAAATATCTTTATTTATGAGGTCCATGATGATCCTTTCCATAGCTTTGCAGACCAAGCTAGTCAGGCTTATGGGGCGATAGTTTCCAGGGTCCGTTGTGGCACCACCTTTGTGGAGAGGGACCACTGTTGCTGTACGCCACTCTTTGGGTACATATCCTGTAGTAAGGCTGAGATTGAACAGTAGTTTTATGTTTGGGTTTAGCTCTTCTTGGAGTTCATGTAGGATGCAGCCCGGGACACCGTCTGGTCCCATTGATGCTGTGTTTTTTGCTTTGGAGAGGGCGGCTTTTACCTGAGCATCTGAGATGTCAGGGGGGCAGCACTCTGCTGGGATAGATATTTGCCCTTTTGGTGGTGAGGGGGGGGGGGGAATTTGTGCTGAACCTGTCAGCTAGGATGTTGACAATGTCTGTGGGTTCGGTGTATTTTTTGTCATTTTGGAGTAATTCTGAGCATATCTGGGAATTCCCACCCAGGTTCCTAACATAACTAAAGAAAGCCTTGTGATTATCCTTAGTGTCCTGTGCAATTTTTCTCTCGAAGCTGGCCTTAGACGATTTTATGAGTGCCCTTAGTTTTTTGCTAATACTGATCAGAGATGCCTTCCCTTTTTGGGATTTTGCTCTATCATGTAGTAGCTTCCTCCTTCTATTGTATAGTTTGTTTATGGCTGGGGTCCACCAGACAGGACGCCTGCCTTTGGAGGATTGGGTCTTGGTTTTATTTGGGATTGCATGATCCATGCATTCCTGAAGGTGTTCATAGAATGCATTTATAAAGGATTCTGCAGTCTGGGACGTATTTTCCACAGGCCCGGGGGCTTTGAAGGATTCCACCTCGGTTTTGAGGAGTGTGAAATTTGCTTTAGAGAAGTTTTTCACTGTGGTTTTCTGGGCAGGGGGTGGGGTCGGGATGTGAATATCCAGTGACATCAGTTTATGGTCTGATCTTACCAGTGAGGGATACACTTCTGGTCTGGAGCATTAGTTTATTGATTGAGGGTTTTTTTCTTAGAATGACCCAGTTGTCTTTAATTACCTTCATGATCTGGTAGTAGTCCATTGAGTAACTTTGGGTCATGGAAAATTTGAAGCTGATGTCTTTTCTGTTCCTACTGCTCCAGTGCCTGTGAGACCCTGTGGTCTGTGGAAAATCTGGGTCTTGTTCTTTTTCATAGGCTATGGGCTCTAGGATGTTTTTGATGAAAAACCTGCTGTAGCCCCGAGCTAAAAAATGTTTTTCCAAGTCCAGAAGGTTTTTTTGTGAAATCAGTGGTCTCTCTTGAGACCCTTGCCATTCTTATGCTCTGAGATTTGATCACATTTTTCTTTGTGATCAGCGAGTGCATACTCTGTTAGTTTAGTAACAAATTCATCCTTGTCGGTTTTCTGTATAAGTTGTTTGAAAGGTGATCATTAATCTTGGGGATTGTGAGGTCCAGGAAAACTGCTTGATTTTTGTCATGTGAGTTAGTGAATTTGAGGAAGTACGTGGATCCGTCTATGTGTTCATAAAACTTCAAGAGTTCCTCTTCCGAACCATTCCAAATGATAAGTATATTGTCTATATAATGATAATAACATGCCATGAATTTGAAAAATGGGGAATTGTAAACATGTTCTTTTTCCCACTTGCCCAGAGCGGTGTTGGCGAGACTTGGTGCCATGTTTGCTCCCATAGCTATCCCTTTCTTTTGGCAGCAAAAGTCCTGGTTGAATTTGAAATAGTTATTTTCAAGGAGGATTTTCAGCAGCTTCCCTGTGATTTCACTGGAGCTTCCATTGCCGATTAGTTCCAGAGCTTCTGAGACTGCTTTGATGCAGTAATCATGGGGTAGCACCATGTAAAGTGCTTCCACGTCGATTGTGACCAGCAAGGCATCTTTCCTGACACTAATATCTCTCATTTTCTTCAAGAGGTCTCCTGTGTCAAGCAAAAATGATTCATTCATCTCAGCCAGGGGTCTTATTGTGACCTCAAGGAATATTGAGAGGGTTTTGGTGATGCTTCCCCCACTGGCAATAATGGGGCAGTACGGGGGGGGGGGTTCCTGGATGTTTTTATGAGGTTTAGAAATTCCAAAGAAGTGTGGAACATGTGGGTTCATCACTGTGATGAATTCAAGCAATCTTTCACTAATAAGACCATCTTCACTAACTTCTTGAAACTCTAGCAAGATATTCTTGTATGCGGCTTTTACTTGGTATATATCACATTTTTCATAAAATAAATTGTTGTTCAGCATGCCATTAATCTTTGTACTGTATGCCAGGGTATCTGTTACGAGGATGCCACCCCCCTTGTTGGCCTTCATAATCCACCTCATCAGGTCATTACACAGGCTCTTGAGCCCTTTTGATTCTTCGGGTCTTAGGTTATTGTATCTCCTTTTTGGTGGGGGGGGGGTCTCCTGGGTATTTTTCTAACGTCTGCTTCACATTTGGATTTGAATACCATTGTGGTTAGATGGGGAGGTGCACAGAAACTGCTGTTTTTTTCGCCACTCCTCCTAGACCCCGTCCATTTAGAACCCCATACTAACTAACCAATCACCCCCTCCTTAGCGCATTTTTTATCCAACCATATGCTGTAATGTAAAAAAAACCCTGCATTGATTCACTCCCCTATTTTATATCCAACCAGCACCATTGACGTATTACCCGTTTGTACAATTGCGCCGGTTACACATTTTCCCTCCTCCCCTACCTCAGACCATGCCTATGCGGCTTTTGTTTAACCTATCCCTGTGCATGGGTGTCTTGTAGCCTACCCCCTTAATATTTATTATTATTTTAATTTCCGGCACCCCGACCATTGGTGGATTGGTCTAAGGACGAATCACCTAACAGCAAGACCACATCTCACCCAGTCACAACAATCCAGTTGCCCTAAGTTACATTCGCCAACTCTAGAGTTGCACGGTCCATTCGTAAAACCGCACTGCCTCCTTCCCTCCAATCAAAACCCAGACTATGGTTTTAATGCATTTTCTTTACAAAGCTATGGTATACATACATAACATGGCTTAATCGTACAATATACTTTCAATTATTCAAGTATAAAACTCTGTGCCATTGTGTTAATAAAATGTTATCGGATAAACTAAATGAATAATAATAATAAAAATATACAACCCAGGCCCACGATAAAGCTGACTTCCCACTAAAACTACTAAGTGATTACCACGGCACTACGGGATTGCCTGTAGTCTATGTTTTTTACTTTAATTCTCATGTATTCTGGGTATTCTTGATATTCCAATTTTATGTTTCTATGTCTTATGTTTCCTATGTTCTAATTCAGATAAGTTATATTTTTTCTCCCCTAGGAGTATCTGTTGTTAATTACAGGTTCTTTTGAGTTAAAAACTGAGTGCTCAGATACAGTTTATTCACATGAATTGAAACAGTACGGAATATAGTTAAAGGTATAAATGCCTGCAAGGCATGTTACTATGTACCAATTACACGAGATGAGAAGTTACCGCATGAAAACACACCTGTTTATTAATGACTACTGTTCTTAGTTATTACCATTAAAGCGCTCATCTGCCTTGTTATTGCACACTCCTGTGTCATCGTACTTTATTTTATTTTTATTTTTATTTTTATTGTTTTTATTTATTTATTTACTTGTTGGTTAAGTGATTCACTGATAATACTGAGTTTCAATTTTCATTTTTAAGTATTGGGTTACATTTACTGACATCAACTTTCACTCACTTGGAATATTGCTCTGGTTTTACATTTTTGTTTGAGTTCCGATGTGTGCCCCAGGGGACACGGTTTACCAAGAGCGGAAGACTCGGTCCTTGTGAGTGCATTATCTACATTATTTAGCAGTCTGGCTTGGCATACAGAATCTGAACAATAAAAACAGATATGTAAAAGTTGAAGATGTTCACATTCAATGATCAAGATAAAAACAGCAGCAATAAACACTGCAAACATTACTTCATATTTTTGACATATTTGTTGCACGTGTAAACTATGAAAATCCAAGATGCAGCTGCTGATGAAATTGAATTTATGAGAACAATAGCTACAGAATACTGTACAGGCAGAGTGAAATTTCAGGGAAGCCAGGACTTGAGCAATTTATGTAATGTTGGAGAAATTGATAAAAGAGAATGATAAATGTTAAAAAAGAAATCTACATGCAAAGTGCATGAAGTTAATAAAAAATCACACATGACTACCTAAAGGTACTGCTGCTCAATGCTAGGAGTTTAAATTAAAAAAAATGCACTCCCTGGAAGAACTCCTAACCCTGGAGATCACAGATGGATGTGCAGTCATGGAAACATGATTCAAAACCATGGAATGCACCCCAGCTATCAAAGGCTACAATGCCTTTTATACATTTCGATCCCCCTCAGCTCAGGATAAAACAAAGGGAGGAGGTGTCTAAGTGCCCATAAAGGACAAGTACACTGCTAGACTGGTCCAACAACATGACATGCTTGAGCTAGTCCATGCTCAACTACCTATAGGTGTGACCCCATATCATATCCTTGCTACCTACAGATCCTCTAACAGGAGTCTGGAAAACCGCACCTCCTGCCTAAAACTACTGGACTCTCTTAACATTCAGCCTAACACCATACTTATGGGTGACTTCAACTACCCCTCCATAAAGTGGGAGACTTATTTGACCCATAATTCACTTGCTCAGAGGTTTTTAGACTTTGTGACTGCAAACATCCTGGAGCAACTAGTTAGCTTCCCAACTAGAGGTACAAATATCCTAGACCTATGCTGCTCCCTCCCACACATTAACTCCTCCCTGGTAAGATCTGATGACAACATGATTGCCTTTAGTATTAAAACTCAACTAGAACCCCCATCAAACTCCAAACCTGTTAAGAACTTTGTTAAGGCCAATTACCGCAAGCTAAACGACAGCTTATTAAACTTCCAATCCCCTCTGAATCTGGATGTCACTGAGGCCTACTCTAAGCTATACACAAAAGCAACACTCATAGCTGCATAGAGGAGGCAGTACCTGTTTGACTCAAACCTATGATTACTGGCAAAAATAAACCACCCTGGTGGACCCCTAGTATAAATATGCTATTCAACAAAAGGAAGACAAATTCCTCTCCAAAGCCAAGCAGGAACAGTCAAAACAGTGTAAAAAGATACTCATCAGTCTAAACAAACAAATTAGAGAGCTGGTGAAATCAAAGATAGCCTCCCAGGTGAAAGATAACCATAAGTTTTTTTTAATTATGTTTGGAACCTTAGGGGAAATGCTCAGCAATGTGCCAAGTTAGTCATGAGTGGGAACATTTACACCCAGCTGGAAATTATAGCAAACTGCTGGCCAGCAAGTTCAGTTCGGGTTCCTGTTACATTATCGAATCACTAAATGCCGAATGGCCAAATACTCGAAATGGCCGTTCATTGAAGTGTGTTCTGTGGGGTCGCGGTACAATGGGGAATGGAATAGTTGCCCTTTCCCCACTGTAGTGCGACCTCAGAGTTGGTATATATAATTAGCAGGGGGTGTGGGGGCACAGCCCCCCACAACAAACGATTCGATAAACGGCCGTTTCAAGTATTTAGCCGTTCGACATTTAGTGATTCAATAACGTAATATAGACCCTTCAGTTCAACCTTCTACCCTCATCACCTCCTACTACACCCAAAGAAATATCCACAACCATCCCCCTACTGGTCATTACGAGGGAAGAGGTCCTTACTACACTCACTAAAGCCAAAAACACAGCCTCGGTGGGTCCCAACAACATTCCAGGATGCTTCTTAAATAGCTTAAAACAGAATCTATCAGGGCCACTAGAAATCCTTTTAAACCACAGCCTCTAGACAATCTTTGTCCCAGAGGAATGGAAGACTGCAACAGTCATCCTCTGTACAAGAGGGCCCCATCAACTTACCCAGGGAACTACAGACCCATAAGCTTGACCAGTCTTATCTGCATGGCCATGGAGAGAATTATCATGGACCTGATCAATCAAGGCATAGGAACTCTCCAAACACTGGACCAGACCCAATATGGCTTTGCCAAATGGGAGATCCTGCCTGCTTAATCTGGCGTACTTCTTTGAGAAAGTCAGCAGGGCCATGGATGAGGGTAAAATGGTACACACTGCTTATCTAGATCTGGCCAAAGCTTTGAAACAATCCCCCACTCAGGGATCATAGATAAACTTCCTGAGTTAAGCAGAAACCCCTACATCATCAGATGGATAGCAAACTGACTCACTGACAGGACACATATTGTCTGGTTAGGTGAACCCACTTCTGATAAAAAACCTGTTACTAGTGGTGTCCAACAGAGCTCAGTGCAGGGACTGCTCCTGTTTGGTATACATTTCTCTGAAGTGAAGACCAGTGTTGGGGGGCTCTGGTTCAGCAAGTTCATTGACGACTATAAGCTGAGAACAATCAGTGAATCCACAAATGATGTTGACATCCTACAAACAGACCTAAAAATAACAGATTAGTGGTACCAAGCCATGGTCTGAGGCTAAGTGCTAAAAATTGCATAATAATACTCTTCAGTGAATCAGATAGCCCTTCAAATTATAATATTGATAGCACACCCCTAAAAGTAGACTCAGTGGTGAGGGACCTAGGAACACAGATAGATAGTAGCCTAAACTTTGACCACCAGGTAGCTACGGTAGTGAGGAAATCCTTCTGTGTGCCTCATCTTATTAGTAAAGGGATGGCATCAAAATCAAAGGTAGTCATAGTGCCATTGTACTTGGCCCTCAAAAGGCCCTTAATTGAGTACAATGCTCCCTTCTGCATGTACCTAACCAGGCACTTACACCAATTGGATTGACCTTAGATGTTCCTCACTAAAAAACTACAAAGCATAAGACACATGTCTTATGAAGACTGACTAAAGGCCCTATCCCTTTAATCCATCTCATATCATTTATTGAGAGGTGACTTATGCCTGACCTACAAGGCATTTCTGATCCAGCTCTGATGAAAATGTTACATGCTTGCAAAAAAATTATACGAGGGTTACTCGTTCCATGGACCTGAACCTTATTTCTAACTCTAACAAAACTTGCTGGAGAGCTAGATTTATGTCCCAAAGGCTTTCTCATCTATGGACTAAACTTCCCATTGTTGTAAAACAAAGCCCATCCCACACTCTCTCAAAAAGAATTTGGATAAATGGATGGGAAACTGTACATTTACTTCCAGGGTACTGCCTGTGACACAAGGGAAATGCTGAATTTTGTAAATAAGTATATGTCATTTGAGAATATTAATATGATTTATATAGAAATGTAACAAAAGGAGACACTGCCAGCCCAGTTATCTGGAGTTTTGTAAATAGTTGTATGCCATTTGTGAATACCAGCATGATGCAATTGCTTGTGTTACCAAATGCATTAGAACTATATGTTATGTGTATATTAAACTAGGGGTACAGAACCGTGTGTTGAACAAGGTTTGTACAGTACTGAGCTTCAAGGATCTGTCCACAGTGTGCCTACTGGAAAAGAACAGAAATGTATATAAACTATATACCTGTGCAAATGTATGTTTTAATAGTAGAAACTGGAACATACAGAGTTAACTTGCAAAACTTCAAGAAAATAAGTTGAAATTAAATTGTTTTACGATTGTGCTATAAAAGTTATCTCTGAGTTTCAGTGTAGCAGACACAATGTCTAGAGCTAGAAGTTTTTTGTATTGTCTTGAAAGAGAATTAATTGCTAGGCTTGAGATGTGGAAGTGTTTTATTGCTTTATGGCTTCCTAGCAGCTGCAAAGATCTGAGAGATATGTATTTTAGTTTCTGACAAAAGGGGGTTTAGCTTGGGAACTGAAGTCAGGCAACAAAAAGTGATGCCATCCAAGCTAACCCAGCAATAATATTTAGGTTCCTAGGTAAGTACTAGGCTATCTGCCCGAGGGCATCTGTAAGCCTATCCAGAATGTGTTGGCTTTCACCGCCCCCTTAGATTAGCTCCCTGTGCCTCAGTCCAGCAGAGCCATTTGTTCCCTGTGCCTCTGTCCAGCAGAGCCACTGCAGTGATCCCCGGGGTAAATTTTCTGTTTCCCATCCACTCATCAAGATTTCTCTTGAAGAGTGTTAGTTAGGGGCTCTGCTTAATGTAGATTGTAATCCTGTTTCAAAGCATGGGGAGTCTCTGGGACAGGAATCTATCCCTTCAGCAAGTCCTATTTATTGTTGTGGTGAGGTTTATATCCCTAGAGCGTGTGGCTCTTGGGGATTTGTTTTTTTTTTAGGTGGAGCATGTCCATCAATTCTGGGTAGGATATGGCCTTGTATGTCAGGCAGAGATCACCTCTGAGTAAGCGGTATGCAACTGACTACAGCTGGACTTTCTTCAGTCGGGCTGCATAGGGCATCTGTTTGAGGCCAGTAATCCTGTTGGTGAGGTACTGCTGTGGTCTTTCCAGCTGTTGCAAGTGTCTTGTAAGGTACATCCCAAATGGGGTGTTGTACTCTACTATGGGTCTGATGAGTGATGAGTAGAGGGGCACAATAACCTCTTCTGTTCTAGATGCAAACCCTTTTGTGATTAGGTGGGCCACATAGAAGGATTTTCTATCCACCTTGGCAATATGATTATCAGAGGAGAGATTACTATCTACTTGGGTCCCCAGATCCCTTATTATATTTTCTGTATTTAGGGGACTAGCACGTATGTGGTAGTTCGTGGTTCTTTGCTTTTTCCAAAGGGGATGACTATGCACTTTTTGGCATTTAGCTTGAGGCCATGATTTTGACACCAGGTATCCATCTCAGTGAGACCCTTCTGGAGGATGTCAGTATCAGCTGGAGAGTCAATTATGGCCTCCAATTTGCAGTTGTCTGCGAACTTGGTCAGCCATAGTCCTCCTGTGCTTGCCTGTACCTCTGACAAGTATATACCGAACAGGAGGGGTCCCAGGACTGAGCCCTGGGGATGCCACTTGTAACCGGTTTAGAGTCAGACCTAGAGCCTGCAACTCTCACTACGTGGGTTCTATTTGATATTAATTTAAGAACTCTCTCAGAGAGAGACTGGGCATTTTGTATTTATTTTATTTATTTATTTTATTTTATTTAACATTTTTTGACCGGGAAAGTCCGACTAGGTTCCACAGATCCTGTTTTCTGCGGAGGCCCGGGGAGAAATGCTCCAGACGCATGTCTTTAGAATGTGGGAGGAAACCGGAGTTCCCGGAGGAAACCCACGCAAATGCAGGGAGAACATGCAAACTCCGCACAGAAGGCACCCCAGTCGAGAATTGAACTGGAGAACCTCTTGCTGTGAGGTGAAAGCGTTAACCGTTGCACCACTGCGCCGCCCATATTTTGTCTTTGACCTGAAAACACCCACTCATCAGCACTACATCTGTACTTGCCTTGCTCTATAAGTAAGTTTTTTAGGGCATAGTAACTCTTTTAGATATAGTTAGGAATATAGTAAAGATTAGTTTATATGTTTTCTTTATTTATTTGAGACTGTCCTGCAATATTGTTTTAAATACTTCCTGAAATACTTCCTGTGATTTTGAACTCTGAAGTTACTGTGTTGATTTACTCAGTATTGTCTTGTTCTTTTTTATTTATTATTAAATGTATGTAAACCTATATTTGTGGCTGATATCTGTGAGACTTGCATATGTATTTGGTGACACTGTACAGGCCACTCCTAAATAGCCTTGCAAGTCTTGGTCAGGCTACCATTTGGATTAATAGTAACATTGCACAGTAGGACTGAACACCCTTTGTTAAGGGCCTTAAAAGTAGCTGATAAGAGTGTTTGGTGGCAGTGGGAACTACCGTATAGTCTGGGCAGAAGGGGGTTGTTGTATCTTTTGGCTTTTCCCAGATTAGGGGTTGCCACAGTGGAACTCCGGTTTACTAATGATTGGCAGTAGATTTTTATGTACCAAGTTGCCAGCTCTGACGCACAATAGCTAGTAAACCTGTGTCAACCTTTTCCAGGAGTATGTGTATGTATGTGTGTATGTTTGTGTGTGTGTGTGTGTGTGTGTGTGTGTGTGTGTGTGTGTGTGTGTGTGTGTGTGTGTGTGTGTGTGTGTGTGTGTATGTTTGTATATAAATCAAACCTCAATGAGTGTGTGTCAGCTAAAGGGACACAAAGCACTGGTTGGACAGAGAGGGTGCTGGAGGTTTTGGCTTGGCCACTCAGCTGATATCTCAACTCTATAGCTGTGCCAGGTGGGAGTCTTATTGGGGATCTGGAGAAAGAAGCAGAAACTAGTCCCAGACCGACTGTGATCTCTGTGTGCTCTTAAGGGAAATTACACTTTACTGTGTGTGTACTTGTCATCCTCCCATTGTGTACGCTCCCCACTGTTGCCAGTGGTGAGGACTGAGGCTCTTTGATTACTGGGCCAGTGTTGCAGCATCACATTGCCCATTTCCCTTATGGACATAGGCAATCTGTAAAATGATTCAGGGCTCCAAAACCCAAAGACCCATTACCCTGATACTACCCCATCCCATATCTTGGGAATTAAGATATAATATTGTCATATCCTAAGTATTATTGGCTAGACGTGAAAAGAATATTGTGCCATTAACCTAGTAATCACCTATGAACCTATGAACAATTGTTTGTTTTCTTTTATATAAATGTACTAGTGGTGTGAGCATTGGTTGTAGATAATTGACACTATTGATGTGGCATCCTGACTTTATGTGCAAAAATGGAAAAAAGGTGGTTTCATGTCAATGTTCAATGAGTGAAGTTAAAGGATTAAGATTAAGCCAAATACCACTGTTAAAAATCAGCTTTGAACTGAGGTTCCTGTTATTTGGATTCAGATAAACTTTCAGTTATTTAATGCCTTCGTCACCATCATCGCCATCATCATCATCATCATCCTCACCAGCAATCTATATCTTTTAAGTGTCAGTCTCCTACCTTCATAAACAGTCATGCTAGAGTGTTTCAGGTCTTCTCTCACACAATCCAGCCATCTCTTTGCTGGGCACCCTAGTTTCCTTTTGCCTTCTTCCTGTATGTCCCTAATCGCCTTCACAAGATTGTCTTCTGCTTTCTTGCACAAGTGCCTGAACCACCACAATCTGTTCTCTTTGACATAATCTGCAATTGTAGCTATTTGGGCTTCTGCTCCAATGTCCCCATTTCTTCATCTGTCATGCGGTGTGCATCCTACCACCCATCTCAGGCACTTCATCTCCATTACTTCTATCTTCTTCAACAGATCTACTTTTACTGCCAGGTTACTGTACCATACAGTATTACTGGTCACACCACTGTTTTGTACACCTTACCTTTCAGCTTCTTTGTCATTCTTATATCATACACTACACCTGACACTTTGTGCCAGGTAACTGCATCCCCCTCTAATTCTAGCTTGACATCCTCATTCAGATTTCCCTTTCTCAAATACCCCATCCAGGTACTTCAAGCTGTTAACTTGTTCCACTATTACTAGTTCTGTCTCAGCTGTCATTTTCTTCTGATTTCTTCCATTTGCTGCCATTACAACAGTCTTATCTGTACTCAGTTTTATCCTATGCACCTTCAGTTTTGTATTCCATTCCCTCACTCTTGTTCCTGTTCAGAGAATGTCCTTAATGCCACATCTTCTGCATAAAGCAACTTTGTTGATCTATCCTCACCAACCTGTTTGCTAATGTAGTCCATCACCAATGTGTACAGCAGTGGGTTCAGAGTTGAACCCTGATGTACATCCACTCCCACTGGGAGCCCCTCTATGTTCAAACACTGCTTGTACTTGTGTCACTGCATCCTTGTACATAGCCTGCACTGATTCTACCAATGTTTCTGAGACTTCTACCCATCACAGGACTGCTCAAATTATCTATCTTGGGACCTTGTCATATGCTTTCTCCAAGTCTAGGAATACCAAGTTGGATTATTTCCTCCTCTTTAACTTATTATTTACCATCTGTCTCATTGCAAACATTGGGACAGTTGTGCTGTATCTTAATATCTCAATCTGAACTGCTTGTCTCATATCTTACTTTGTACTACTATGTATATTCATTTATCAATCACTCTCTCCAGGACTTTCATGCAGTGTGACAGGTGTTGGGTACCTCTGTACTGCCACAGTTGTGAATGTTCCCTTTGTTCTTGAACACTGGCACTAGTATGCTTATTCTCCAGTCATCTGGGATAAGCATTTCACTCCATACTGCTATGAGTACTCCCAGGAGCAATTTCTCCCCTATCTCACCCAACATCTTGATCGTATCTGACTTGATCTCATCTGAGCCTGCTGCTTTCCTTGACTTCATTTTCCTTAGTGCTGTTTTTACTTTATTCTAGGGTGGGCTCCTCTTCTTCTTTAATCATAGGCTGAGCCTGGGTTAGTCTGCAGGGTTGTCTTCATTCAGAAGCTGCTGAAAGCACTCCTTCCATCTGTCTTTGTTGTCTTGTTAACTGGTGAGTAGGTTGTTGCTGGCATCACTTATAAAGGGTGTCTGATGACTATCTTCATTATTTTCTGTCTTTGCTTTGCAGCTTGATAGAGTTTATCTGTGACAGCTACTGAGTCACTTTCCAGAAACTGGTAGAGTGCCTCTGATGCCTAGCTCTTTGCTATTGCAACTGCTCTCATAGCTTCTTTGTTAGCCAGCTTGTATTCCTTCTTAACCTGGCCCATTTTTCATCTCCCACTTTTTCCTGCACTCCTTCTTTCTTTTGATGACTTCCCAGACTTGTACATTCCACCACCAGCTTTCCTTATATACCTTATTTCTATACCTGGCTCAGCTGCATATCTGTCTTATATTCCTCACACATGCTGTATTTAATACCTTGTGTTTCTCAAACTATATTAAGAGGAGAAAAATGAGAAATATTATTTCATGTTGATTGAGTATATAGAAAGAGTACCCTGGAGTTACGTATGTTTTTAGGGCTACTGTCTGAAAATCAACTAGTGAGCTAAAAATGAACAGGATATCATCTGCGCAAGCTAAAACTTTGATAGCTGCTCCTTTTCCAGCTGCCAACTCAGTAGGATTATTTTAATCATTCATAATAAAATGAAAGCACCTAAATGAGGCGTAAAAAGTTAGCTTATTAGCTGAAAGCCACAAGTATGTAAGCCTTTCATCTCCTACTCACTTATTGTTCCTCATCTATGAGTTTTTTTCACATATTTGTTGCATTGGGTTGACTGTATTTTATTATTCCTCCTTAATAAAAGTTTGAGAACTAAATTAGATTAAAAGGGTGCTAGATGGCATTCCTGTATGGTTCTGGAGCCAGTGGAGAAAATTGCTGAGAAGACACAAGTAACTCTGATGAGAAGTACAGGCTTTAATCCAATTGATGAAACAAGTTGAGGAGCCCATAATTTTAACAACATTAAAGAGAAAAACTCAGCTTACTCTGTCAAATGCTTTATTTTTGTGTCAAAAGTTAATAAAGGCGGAAGAGCATTTATATATTTCACTTAGATGAATATATACAAAACTTATTAAACTTTTTCAGAAGTGTAGCAGCACTTACTAAATCCAGACTGCTCTGCACTTTGTAATTTTCTTCAGATCTTTGCTAGGCTTGTAGCTAAAATTTTAGTAAGAATTTTTGTTTTTCTTGGTTTCATGTTTCTAAGGGATGTAGATTTGTATGCTGAAGGAAGATATGGGTCTTTATAGGTTTGGAGATGACTATAATAGAAATTTCTAAAATTATCGGATGTCAAACCTTTCCATGTGAAGTGAAGTGGAAGAAAGAGCATATGGATGATACAAATTTGCTAAGTTTCTTATATAGCTCTGCATCTTAGCCATCCTGAAGAAGTGTCATTCTACATTTAAAACAGTTAAATGTGGAAATATCTTTGTTAATTTAAATGGGAGAACCAGGAAAGTGTAAACATTCTTTAGATAGAATAGAAAGATCTGAAGTTAAGATACATTAACAAATTTACCTGCAGTGGCCTTTGGATGGATTTGCAAAAATACCCCAAATGTATATGTTTTAAAAAGGGTATTTGTTGTTCTTTTACAAAGTAGCCTAATGTTTTACCCAGTAAGTCTTTGAGGCCTTCTAAGTGGTTTTGCATTTAACAGCATCAAATTCCAGAATTTTAGCTTTAAAGTTTTCATCTTTCATAAGCGGTTCTTCTAAAACTTGTTAAGACTGTGTGGAGAAGCCTTGTTCAAGCTGCTCTTATATTTTGAGTATTTTAGGTAATAGCATTCTAGTGCCAGGGCAACATTTCTTAGTTCTGACTAGGGTTATATTTAGACTCTTCCCATTTACAAAACCTTTTGGAGCTAGCTGTTCAGATTCTGGATTAGTATTCAAGATATTATTTATGTTACAAAAGTCTGATTTTTTTTTTGCCATAAGAGCTCTTTGAACTTTTTTTGCTACAAAGCTTCTACCTGTTGTATGCCTATCAACATCAGCAATCAAACACTCTTAACAGGTATATACTAACTATAAGAACCCTAAATAGGTAAGAGATGGGGATTTTAAAAAGTGTCACCTTGACAGAGCTGTACATTAGGGTGTGTTAAATGTATGTTGCTTTCTTCCACTTATAAAAGGTTCTCCAGTGGTGAAAAAGGCTGAAAGTCCTAAACAGATCTCACTGTTCACTGATGTCTTTAAATACTTAAACAGGTCAGTCCTCAATCTGATTAGCTCTGGGTTAAGTACTGCAGCATGGTCCATTGCAAAATTAAATAATCATAGATGTCTATAGAAACCTCTAGTTCAAGTATTGTTAGAAAGAAGGGTAGGCACTGGTTCAGATTGAAGGATGTGATAGCACTTCTAATGGACCACTTAAATGAAAGTGATTTCCTTTCTATATCCCTATTTATTGCATCACCTGTTCAGTTACAAGATTCATCAGGGAATAAAGCCATGTCACAATTAATTTGGCTCCTTCACTAAAGTAATGAAAATTATGCATTTTTATTTTATTTATTTATTTATTTACACTTTCTTGACCAGATTAGTATACATAGTGACTATGAGAATTTTGGATGTTTTCAATAGGTGCCATGAGATCATTTATACCCACCTTGGCTACCACAAACGCAGGCAGATGGGGCCTTGGTTTGACATCTCATCCAAAGGATGGCATATGGAGGAGTGCACCACCCCTTATGCTGCACTGCAGTGTCAGTATTGGACCCAACAACAGGAGGACACCAAAGGACTTTAGCGAAAACCAACTTTAATGTCGCTTTCATCTCAAAGATACTTCATCAGAATAATTTTCACCATTATAATGACACATTATATACAAAACCAGAATAATTAAGTAACCTAATTAAGGAATTAATTAATTAACCTGATAAAAGGTTAATAAATCATTTTAAATAGTGTGCTGTGTGTCTCTCTGCAGTAAGTTCCTCGCCCACCCTCCCTGTTCTTGTTTTGGTGTTAGTGGCTCTGGAATTGCCCACCCCTCCTGTAAGCCTGTATTTGAACACTCCTTCTGGGTCCATCTCATTTGCTCACTTAACTGAGTACAGTGAGATCATATTCTGAGTCTATTGTTCACTGTACTTAATACAGAGAGAAGATGTGAGAAGGCCAACCCACTTAGGTTCTTCCTTCCTCTCTCCTTGCATATTACTAACAAAATAAATGCACTTTATTCTGTATTTGTGTTTCCTCCTACTTTATTTTGCTTTTGCCTCTTCTTAAAAGTACCCAATTTTATTTTTTCTGCTGCATTTATTACTGATTGGTAGTAGCCTGATTAAATTGTAACTGTTATTCTAAGTATTTTGGTTTAAGCACTTGGGCTTCATACCAGTTGTTTTACATTAAGAAGGTTTGTGGTCTGCACTGTTGTGGCAGGACAGTTAGCTTACATCATTCTAAGCTGAGAATTGCTGATTGAAGGCTCAGTGTCTGCTATTCTAAAAGTGTATTAGTTCTGGTTTAAGCACTTGGGCTTCAGGCCAGTTATTCTACATTAAGAAGGGTTGTGATCTGCACTCTTGAGGGAGGAGAGGCTGGATTCTGCCCTTCTGAGCTGAGGATTTCTGGTCACAGGCTGATTGTGCCTGCTTATTTGAACTGTTTATTTCTGAAATTGGTGTGACTTGTTGCTGTAGCATAGACCAGATTCAGGCATGCTGAATCTAGCTTTGTTTGTATAACTTGAGCACTGATCCAGGCCATCTTTTTTTGGACAAGGTTCCCCTGCACCCTAGTGACAGGAGTGTGCAGGTAGAACTTGTCTGATTGAAGACTGCTGGAACAGGGCTTAGTGTTGAGCTTTTTTCTGGTTAATTGGGTAACTTGTTTAAATCAGTTTGTTTGTTTTCTATTGTTTTATATATATATATATATATATATATATATATATATATATATATATATATACATATATATATATATATATATATATATATATATATATATATATATATAAATTGCACTTTATGCATCTGCTTTTACTATATTTGTGTTTCTTCCTACTTTATTACTATGGGCATTGACTACAACTCTTATCTGAGATATATAACATTAAGTATTCTTTTCTGTGCATTTAAAGTGTTTTTTTATTGTATCTGCTTTATTTTCTGAAACAAAAAAAAAAATATATATATATATATATATATATATATATATATATATATATATATACTTGTTTCCTACCTTTCAAAGCTAGTATAGTCCAGTTTTCAGGTTAGTGCTGAATTCCGGGCTGTGTTATAAGTCTCTGTGTTTTCCCATACCTTACTTGGATAGAAGGAAGTTTCTCTGTTCACATGTGAGTGAGGGGAGCTTTGAGCAGCCTATCTGTCCCTGGAGGAGTGGTATTCAGCCCAGAAATGAATACTTTATTGGCCATTTTGGGCTAATTTCTATCTCTTTCATTTCTCTGCTATAAAAACCGCATTTGCCCGGTTTTGCGCACCGGGCAGCGCCAGTTAGTTAGGGTATAACTATTCCCACCTCCACAAAGTCTCCTCTTCAATTTTTCCCTTGGAAATAGACAAACATTCAACTTAAGCACTCAAACCATTCATTTCTCAGCCATGCACTTACTCAAAACTCATAGCAAGCACTTATGAACCCTAGCACTAGACCCCCCTATACTGTACAGAAGGACAAGGCTCTCTATTCGACCTTACCAGCCAATCAGTAAAACAGTTCACTGTACCTATCCAGGCATGCCAAAGGGCAGTTTCAGGTGTACTCTCCAGTCCAACTGGTGAATCTGGGCATTTTGAGGCAATGTTACAACTGCCTCATGTACACAGACAACCATCTCCTCCTACCACCAAACACTAATACATGCGAGAGATGCAATTATACAGCCAAACTGGAGGCTAAGCTCTCTCAACCCAAGACTGGATCAGACAGTCAAGAGGAGAAGGAAATACTTGCATCACACCACCAGTCTCATAGACCCATTAAACCAGCACTGGCAAAAAACACACATAAATACACAAAAACATACTCGGAGGCTCTAAATAAAAATCTGCAAAAGCAACAGAGACCTCCAAAGCAGACATCCAAGCAACCTCCACCCCCCAACATAAACCATGAAACACATACTTCACAAACCCAATGTGCCATGCAATCACAGCCCTTAAGGCAAAATAACATACCCAACACACTAGTAATAGGTGACTCTATAGTCAGGCACACTGACGTCCCACTCACTAGGCTGAACAAGGAGAAGGTTACTGTTAGCTGCCTGTCGGGTACCAGGATCCGCCACATAACACAAGCACTCAGGTCACTCCAGAACAAGTACAAATATGACTCTGTCATTGTCCATGTTGGTGTGAATGACCTGAGCCGTATCTACCTGGACTACATGAAAAGAGACATGGAAGAGCTCTCTGATCACATAGCCCAGGCCGGTATGACCCTGACCCTGAGTAGCATCCTGCCCTCACCAAGAATGATACCACGGTATAAAGAAATAATTATCAATTTCAACAATTGGCTAAGTTTCCGGTGTCATTCAAAGGGGATCCAGTGTCTGTCCGCCTAGGATGACATGCTCGACAAGCCACGCTGCTTCACTAGAGATGGCTTGCACCTGCCACCCTTAGGCTTTCGAATACTGGCCAAGGCTCTTGGCACCCCCATAGTGCCTTTTAGGCAAGGCTCAAAAGACAAACCCACTGCCGTAAATAGCATAAGTAATAAAAAACTAAGGGTAATGCTACTCAATGCCAGAAGTCTAAACCTCAAAATGCAAGTACTCGAGGCACTCCTCAGTATGGAGAAAATCGATATATGTGCAGTAACAGAAACCTGGTTTAAGGCTCCAGAGAGCACCCCAGCACTACCAGGCTACAACTCATACCATACATTTCAGCCACAGAACCCAGACCAAAATACAAAAGGTGGGGGCGTATCCATATTCATCAAGGATACCCACACCTCCAGGTTAGTGGCACAGCATGATGCTTCAGAGATCATCCACGTGCAACTAACAATGGGCAAAACTGCAATTCAAATTGTAGTTTCCTACAGATCACCCACCATGTCCCAGGACCCCCATTCCATGTTTCTGGAAACACTGGGAAACATAAAGGTCCTACCAAACACCGTAATATTGTGTGATTTCAATTACCCAAACATTAACTGGGAGAACTACTGAAATACTAACTCCCTTGCCCAACATTTCCTAGAATTTATAAACTCAAACACCCTGGATTAACTGGTCAACACTATCACCAGAGGTGACGACATATTGGACTTGGTCATCATCAACATGGGCAACTGGTGTTCTACACCGGAGGGCAACCCCTCACTAGTTAGATCTGACCATAAACAAATCACTCTGGATATCCACATTCTGCTCCCACCCCCTGTCAAGGAAACCACAGTGGAAAAACTTTTCAAAAGCAAACTTCACGTTACTTAAGACCGAGGTGGAAGGTTTCAAAGCCCCCATGCTAAAGGATAACGCTGTCCAAGCTGCAAAATCCTTTACTAATGCATTCTATGGGCACCTACAAGAATGCATGGATCATGCTATCCCAAGCAAAACCAAGACTCACTCCTCCAAGAAAAGGAAACCAGTCTGGTGGACCCCTGCCATAAACAAGCTATACAACAGAAGGAGGAAACTAGTACAGAAAAGAGCAAAATCCCAAGAAAGGAAGACACCCCTGATCAGGATCAGCAAGAAACTACGATCCCTCATAAAATCATCCAAGGCTAGCTTTGAAAGAAAAATTACCAAGGACTCCAAAGATAACCACAAGGCATTCTTTAGCTATGTCAATAATCTAAGTGGCAATACTCAGATCTGCTCGGAGTTACTGCAGAATGGCACAAAATACACTAAACCGACCAATATCATCAACATCCTGAGAGACAGGTTCAGTGAAAACTTCACCCCTTCTCACCCCCAAAAGGGCCCATAACCATACCAAAAGAATGTAGAGCCCCTGAAATCACAGGCACTCAGGTTAAAATGGCCCTCTCCAAAGCCAAAAACACAACATCAATGGGACTGGACGGTGTCCCAGGCTGCGTCCTACATGAGTTCAAAGATGAACTAACCCGTCACCTAAACACACTGATCAAACTCAGCCTCTCCACAGGTTATGTACCCATAGAGTGGTGCACAGCAACGGTTATTCCACTCCACAAAGGTGGAGCCACAACAGACACCAGGAACTATCACCCTATAATCCTGACTAGCTTGGTCTGCAAGGCTATGGAGCGCATCATCATGGAACTCATTAACAGAGACATTGGGAACCTCCAAACACTGGACCCTACCCAGTTTGGCTTTGTTAAGAGCAGATCATGCATCCTAAACCTGGTGGACTTCTTTGAGACAGTTACCAAGGTTATAGATGAGGGAAAGGTGGTACACACAGCCTACCTAGACCTCGCAAAGGCCTTTGACACCATTCCCCATTCTGGTCTTATAGACAACCTCACCAGCATGAACATAGACCCCTGTGTCACAAGATGGGTTGCCAACTGGCTCATGGACAGAACCCACATGGTGAGAGTTGCGGGAGCTAGGTCTGACTCTAAACTGGTTACAAGTGGCATTCCCCAGGACTCAGTCCTAGGACCCCTCCTGTTCGGCGTATATTTCTCAGAAGTACAGGCAAGTGCAGGAAGACTATGGCTGACCAAGTTTGCAGACAATTGCAAACTAGGGGCTATAATTGACTCTCCGGCTGAGACTGACTCTCCGGCTGAGACAGACATCCTCCAGAGGGTCTCACTGAGATGGATACCTGGTGTCAAAATCATGGCCTCAAGCTAAATGTCAAAAAGTGCATAGTCATCACCTTTGGAAAAAACAAAGTACTCACAAACTACCACATAGGTGGTAGTCCCCTAAATATGGAAGACGTAATAAGGGATCTGGGGTCCCAAGTAGATAGTAATCTCTCCTTTGATAATCACATTGCCAAAGTGATTAGAAAATCCTTCTATGTGGCCCATCTAATCACAAAATGTTTCGCTTCCAGATCAAAAGAGGTCATTGTGCCCCTCTACTCATCAATCATCAGACCCATCGTAGAGTACAACGCCCCATTTGGGATGTACCTTACAAGACACTTGCAACAGCTGGAAAGACCACAGAAGTACTCACCAAGAGGATTACTGGCCTCAAACAGATGCCCTATGCAGCCCGACTGAAGAAAGTGCAGCTGTAGTCAATTGCATACCGCTTACTCAGAGGTGATATCTGCCTGACATACAAGGCCATATCCAACCCAGAATTGATGGACATGCTCCACCTAAAGAAAACCATATCCCTTCGAGACACACTCTCTAGGGATCTAAACCTTGCCACAAACAATAAATAGGATGTGCTGGAGGGATAGATTCCTGTCCCAGAGACTTCCCATGCTTTGGAACAAGATTCCAATCTACATTAGGCAGAGCTCCTCACTAACAATCTTCAAGAGAAACCTTGACGAGTGGATGGGAAACAGAAAGTTTACCCCGGGGATCATTTCAGTGCCTCTGCTGGACAGAGGCACAGGGAACTAATCTAAGGGGGTGGCAAAACCCAGCACATTCTGGCTAGGCTTATAAATGCCTTTGGGCAGATAGCTTAGTACCTACCTATGAACCTATGATCCTATAAAAACGTAACAAGGCCAAAAGAATACATAAACTTAAAAACACATACATAAAAGATGTATATAAAACACTCAATTTAAAACTTTAAGTTTTCTATTTAAAACAAAAACACTTTATATTAATGGTATCATTTATATCAGGCTGTTTGTCAGCCCCTAGTCTTAACTGCCAAATAGTTTCTCTTTGTTCAACTTGGTCTTTATAAGAGCCCACCTAATACTATCAGCTACATGTTCTAGAATGGAAAACAAATTTGTTTTATAACCTGAACATTTTAGATTATGCTTAAACATAGCATTATTACTATTTTTTGTTTTAATACAGTAATAATGTTCTTTGATGCATTTGCTTAAACATCTCATAGTCATGCCTATATAAAAATCATAGCAGTATGAACAAATAGCAACCTAAACTATTCCTTGTGTGTTACAATTGTAAACACCATTAATTGTAATGGCCTTGTCTAGATGTAACAACTCAAACTTATCAACACCACTATTAATGTTGTAAATTTTAGTGAAAAAATCAATCTGCAAGCATTTTTTTCAAGAAAAAAAGTATTCTTATATATAATTTTAGGTCTATCACCAACAATTTTAATTAACTCAGAATTCCCTTTAAGCAATACTATTTCTATCTATAGACATGTCTAAAGAACAGGATATATCATAACTTTTGTTATCCTTTCATGTATTATTGCATGTGGTGGGGTTCTTCCATTAAAAAATTACAACAAAATAGGTTGAAAATCTGAATACCTACATCTCTTAACTTCAGAAGCTAATTTATTTAATAATTCAATATGATAGCTTCTTTCTAATAACATCCCCATTATAAAATGAATTTCCTGTTCAAAAAATTTGTCATCAGATGTCCTTTAAGAATCACGTATGAACTAACCTTTGGGGATATTATTTTTCATGAAAGTTGGATGATTACTAGAAAAATGTAAGTAGCTGTTAACAAAAGTGTTCTTTCTATAAATTCTACTAGTAAATTCACGATTGTGTGCATCCCAGGTGATAGTAACATCCAAAAAGTTAACTTTAGGAACAACATTGCCTACACTTAATTTCAGAAAGGCAGATTGTTCATTAATATAATCAGTGAAGGCCATAACTTGATCTCTACTACCTTCAATAACAAAAAATAAATTGTCAACACATCTGGCATAAACGATCTTATAAGACAATAAACCTTTTAAAAAGCTATGTTCCCACCAGCCGAGCCCAATGTTAGCATAGCCAGGGGCAGCAGCTGACTCCATTGCTACCCCTTTCAACTGTTTGTAAATTTTTTGATTAAACAGAAAATAATTATTGTGAAGCAAAAGTTCCAAAAGCATACAACAAGTATAGATATCATCCTTAGTAAATTGGGTAACAGAGCCTAGAAAATGTCTAACATAATCAATACCATCATTGTGTGGTATACTTGTAAAAAGTTATTGAATATCTATTGTAAACATCAGATTTTTGTTAGGGTCAAAGGAATACTTAAAAATAAATTCTCTAAATTGACTTAAAAAAATCCCATGAGTCTTTTATAAAAAACTCAATTTTTTGCACCAAAGGATTCAGTAGATAATCTACTACTAAAGAAATACCTTCAGTGACAGAGTGAGGATATGAAACAATGGGCCTAAAAGGGGGGGGGGGGTTGTGCAAATTTTTATGAATTTTGGGGATCCCAAAAATGGTCTCCAAAAGAGGCTGATCGATTAACATAAATTCATACATTTCTAAATCTATATAGCCATCCATAAAAAGCTTGTATAACTGGCTCTGTATATTAGTATATGCCTTGTGAACATGGGATGAATCAATAATTAAATATTCAACCTTATTGTCCAACATGTTTTCAATTGCAGACACATATCTAGATTGTTCTAAAATAACCAAACCCCCTCCCTTGTCAGATCTCATATACCTAAGATGACCAAAACTTTGTAATTATTTTAAGGCAACTTGTTGTGCCCTAGTAAGATTAAAAAAATGAATCAACAGCTTTAGACAAGCTCAATTTTCTAATTTCTTCTTCACAACAATTTTCAAAGACCCGGATTGTATTGAATAAATGAGGTGAAATAGTGCTTGGTTTACAATAAATACACCTATTATATTTAATATCAGAAAAAAAACATAACTTAAATTTGACTTTCTGCAAAATATTTTAAGCTCTAATAATATTTGACCCAAATTCATTCTTTTAGAAGGCACAAAATTAAGCCCTAAGTTCAACACAAACAAATGGTCAGAACTAAAAAAAATACAAGAAATTTTATATTGGGAAAACAGACCACACACTTAAGGAGAGGATTAGAGAACACATTTATCACATAGGCAAAAAAAAACAGAAGTAATGCCCTGGCCAAACATGTTATGAATACTAATAGTCAACATAAATTTAAGTTTATGGCCATTGCTAGGAGTTTTGTGAGTTTGGGGGGGGGGGCACATGCAATAAAAAAAGAGAAACTGGAAGCTAGATGGAGTTTTATTCAGAGCTGACATGGGACATGGTCTCAATGAACAAATACCACTGAGACCAAAGTTAAAGGCTAGACCTCTACGTAGGTAAAGTAGCTGTTTTTAAGAATATGTATTTTAATTATGTGTGTTTATATTGAACAAAGTATATAAGAAGTATACATTTTAGAATTTTCTTTGGACATTTAGTTATTTTGTGGTTACCATACAGCTTTAATATTTTATAGTAATGGAATGTATATAGTCATGTGATGAATTGTTGTCATGTGATGCATTCAGCAATGTTTAAAAGTATGACTGGTTTCAGCTTGTTTTTATGCACCTGAAGAAGCAGATGTGAAAGTGCTTGTCCTGATTAAAGTTTTGTAACCTGGAGCCTATCCTGTTGTTTTTGGATATTTTGCTGTAGCTCTGCTATGGACACAGGGACCTGCAAACGAGTGTTTTTTATTGTTATTGCTGTTTTTTATTATTCTTTGTATCACTCAGAGTTGCATGGACATGGCTGACAATGATGAGTTAATTGAATTGCACTACACCCCTTCTTCAGAGCATACTGCTTTGAAGACTAAGGTAGACACTTTTGTGAACAATTTTACTAAGAAAACTAATCCGTTGTTATCTGCTGTTCCTGAGGATGTAAGAGGTGAAGTCCATACTGTGGATGTTATTCTGTTTAAAAGCTATTTACTTAATTTAGAAAAGGAATTATTTAAATTGAAACGTAACCAGTATCAATCTTTTCATCTTGAAATTTGTGTAAAAGAAGGCATTATACAATATGGGCTTTGCATATTAAAAATGCCTTCACATGTACCTAACAATTCCATATTTTTAAGCGAATGGCAGAAATTCAATATAAATACTAGTTTGGGCTGTCTGAGACTGCTTATAACTGCTGCAGATAATGAGGTGAAAACCATAAGTTCTACCATTAGCACCTTATATAATGAACTACTGCATCAATTTGGTGCTGCTATGGTGGACAGACACATGCCTGAGGTGTTTGATTCAGCTGCTTATGAAAGGAAACTATTGAAAGCGAAATTAAGCAAATTGGAGAGAGACAGGACTGATTTTCACCTTGGCCATGTTTTTGCTTGGCCGAGAAGACAAGAGACTGTGAATAATACAGTACAAGGCAGGGAAACTGCTGTTCTGCTTAATTCCACCTCTGTGCCTTCAGCAGCTAATCAAAATGTAATTTCTTGAGTGAACACGACATCGACGAATGACATTGCATACACACAAGATGTTGCAGTGAAGGAACTAGGGGCTAGGAGAAAGACAGTGCAAGTTGTAGCACAAAGTCATAATGAAGCTGAAGAAACAACCGATTTAAACCTTATTGAGAAGCAAGGCATGGCCCACTCTGCCAATTGTGATTTTTTTAGAGAACAGAGGCATGCAGCCTTTGAATTTCCTGCTTCCTATATGAGAACAGAAGCTACCTGCTTTAAAACAGCAGAACAGAGGTTGCAGCAGGATAAGGAACAAGAGGAAACATGATGGGCTGAACGAGAGCATATACAACATAAAGAAAGCATTTTTCAACCAAAGAAAGACTTAGTGTGGAATTTATCCAGTTATGGTCTGTCTGAAGATGAGTTTAATTTGTTACAAAAAGGACTGTCTTTTATACCCACTGGTAGATCTGATTTTGCAGATGTCATATTTGATATAAAGATGTTTACATGTAATTTGATGTTAAAAATGCATTTTAATGGTACAGAAACTACACAAATGCAAGGTACTAATATTTGTAAAAAACCTAGCATATTTATGCCTGCAGTTAACCCATTAGTCAATGCTTTTGAAAAAATGTGCATAGAGGATGTACACAAATTGAATGATTATAATAGGCAGAAACATTATAAGTTGCAAAAGTCTTATAACTTAACAAAATTAGAGCATGAAGCTTTACTGGGTTTACAGAAGAATGACACTATAGTAATTAGGCCCACGACAAGGTAGGGCCTATAGTTATTATGGATAAAAGTAAATATGATTCCATTATGTTACACATGCTGAAGGAAGATGTTTTTTATGAGAAATTGCCATCTGCCAGGGTTAAGCTGTTCACAGAAAAAGTGCATATGCAATTAAAAGATATGTTTTTGAATGCCATGATAGATAATAGTCTATTATATTATTTTATGGATACCTCACCCACCACACCCATTATTCAAGGTTTGCCTAAACTACACAAGAGCACTACTGAACCCCCCCCCCATGAGGCCTATAGTGTCTGGTAGAAACTGGTGCACTGAACCGGCATCCATTTTTACTGAAAAGAGTTTGAGACCAGTTTTAAATAGTAGAGAGCATGTGTTAAGGGATATGGAACAGTTTTTGAGAGATCTTCACATTTTCAACAATAACAAACCTACTAAAGGTTTTCTTATGGCAACGTTTGATGTGGTCCCTATTTTTACAGTTGTAACTAATATGATTGGGTTGGAAAGTTTAACTAGGTTTATGGAAATGTATTCCAATTTCTCTGAAAGTAAAATTATATTAATTAGGAATTTACTGAGCATTGTCTTAGAAAATAATGTTTTTCTGTTTGGTGATGACCTATACTGGCAGTGTAATGACGTACTTATGGGCACATCTTGTGCCAATAGCTACGCCAACCCTGTCATGGTTGTATGGGAACATGAGTATTTACTGAGCGGCCCATATCAAAACAATGTTATGTTTTTTCGTTGATTTGCAGATGATCTTTTTAATTTATGGGCTGGTGCAGAAGAGGAGTTATCTGAATTTCTTATGTACTTAAATGCAACCACTACTTTTTTAAGGTTTACATCTGTTGTTTCATACGAGAGAATAAACTTTTTGGATGTTCAAGTAAATATTGAAAAAGGGAGCATATATACATGCTTGTACAGGAAGGAATGTCATGTTGACCATCTTTTAAATAGAGGAAGCATGCACCCTACTTATGTGTTTGACAGTGTCATTAGGAATTAGGTTTTCAGCGCATCTAGGGTGAACATGAGGGATGCAGATTTCCATCAACAATTGAATAATATGAGGAATGAATTACTGGCCAGAGGTTATGGGGAGAGAGGCATACAGAAACAGATGCAAGAAGTAGTTAACTTGAGATATACTAAGGCTAGACCTTATTATTCGGATAGATGGTCTGAGGAAAAAGAGACCAGTGGTGACATGCCCAAGTTAAAAATGCCATTAAGCTTTTCTAGTGATGTCAAGTCTTATATGAACATTATATGTAAACATTGGGGGATGCTGACCACTGATAAGGCGGTCACAAAATGGATAGAGAATGAACCTAAATTTTTGTTTAGAAATCAAAAGTCTTTGAAAAGATATTTATGTGTATCCAGAGAAAAGAAAACACCTATTAGTGGAATGGGAACTAAGCCTTGTGGCAAATGTTCATATTGTGGGTATATAGATATAAGGAATGAATTTTTCCATCCAGATCAGGACCGGCTATCTAAATTTAAAGTACAAACTACATGTGATACACAACACCCACTGCACAATATGCAAGAAATTTTATATTGGGAAAACAGACCGCACACTTAAGGAGAGGATTAGAGAACACATTTATCACATAGGCAAAAAAAAGCAGAAGTAATGCCCTGGCCAAACATGTTATGAATACTAATAGTCAACATAAATTTAAGTTTATGGCCATTGCTAGGAGTTTTGTGAGTTTGAGGGGAGGGGGGACACATGCAATAAAACAGAGGAACTGGAAGCTAGATGGATAGTTTTATTCAGAGCTGAAATGGTTCATGGTCTCAATGAACAAATACCACTGAGACCAAAGTTAAAGGCTAGACCTCTACGTAGGTAAAGTAGCTGTTTTTAAGAATATGTATTTTAATTATGTGTGTTTATATTGCACAAGGTATATAAGAAATATACATTTTAGGATTTTCTTTGAACATTTAGTTATTTTCTGGTTACCATACAGCTTTAATATTTTATAGTTATGGAATGTATATAGTCATGTGATGAATTGTTGTCATGTGATGCATTCAGCAATGTTTAAAAGTATGACTGGTTTCAGTTTGTTTTTATGCACCTGAAGAAGCAGATGTGAAAGCGCTTGTGCCTGATTAAAGTTTTATAACCTGGAGCCTATCCTGTGTCCTCCTGTTGTTTTTGGATACTTTGCTGTAGCTTTGCTGTGGACACAGGGACCTGCAAACGAGTTTTTTTTATTGTTCTTGCTAAAAAATGTTAAGATAAATTATAAATTTTAATGCCATTACTAACACAAACAGTATTATCAGTCATTAATTGGCTTTTTTCTTGTTCCTCACCGATGGTTTGCGTGACGAAGTTTCCAATGTCTCTTTCAAAATCACCATTTGTCTCGTCTCTAAAGGAAGATTTTCTTCCACATGTATATTAGACCCACTAACGCTATGAACTAAAGAGTTGCTAGGATTAATAACAGCTCCTTCAGTCATTTCGTTCATGGCTGAAACAATGTTAACTATAGTAGTGGTGCTAATGAAAGCATCGTCAGAAGGGTCAGAAACACCGGACGTCATGTGGTTTAGAGCTTCCTTTAAAAAACCTTGGCTAGAATCGGGCAGGCCCCGGTTGGAAACTCGGTTGTCATGACAACCATTGACACCAGCATTAAATTTATAGGAAAACTGCCTGTCTTTAACCTCAGAAAAGTGTGAAAAAGCACTGCTATTATTATAGGCAGTAATATCTCTTTTAAGTTTCTTTATTTTTCTCTGGACAAGACCCTTCTCAAAACCTTCTATATTAGAGAGCATAGTGGAATAGTCCCTTTTCAAAATGGGCATTTTGGATAGCAATTTCTGAAACGAACCCTCAGTCTTAAGAATCTTGTCTCAAACATCAGTAAGTTAACTTTTTTGGACGTTACTATCACCTGGGATGCACACAATTGTGAATTTACTAGTAGAATTTATAGAAAGGACACTTTTGTTAACAGCTACTTACATTTTTCTAGTAATCATCCAACTTTCATGAAAAATAATATCCCCAAAGGTCAATTCATACTTGCTTCTCAAATTATGTCTGATAACAATGTTTTTGAACAGAAGCCATTGCACTCCCTATCAGCATACTAATTAATCGGTCTATCTCAGAAAGCCAGGTCCCCCAGCTCTGGAAGAAAGCCTTTATTATTCCTCTACATAAAGGAGATAATAATAATGACATTCCAAACTTCCGCCCTATTGCTGTTTTTTCCCCTATTTCTAAGCTTCTTGAAAAATGTATCCACCAACTCTTACCCTATCTCATCATCAACCAGCTTCTTACCCCCACACAGCATGGATTCAGAGCTGGTCATAGCACCACCACTGCTTTCCTCTCCTTCCTTGAAACAATTAACAAAGCCCGTGATTCCGGCCATTTCATGTCCACCCTTCTCCTCGACCTCTCCAAGGCATTTGACACTATTTCCCACAACCTGCTTCTTAATAAACTCTCCAAACTAAACCTATCCCTTTCCTATACCAAGTGGTTCTCCAGCTACCTCACAACCAGACAACAAGCAGTCAAATGGAATAAAGCCACTTCACCCTTCTTTAATACTCCCACAAGTGTCCCCCAAGGTTCCATTTTAGGCCCCCTACTATTCAACATATTCATTAACGACTTCTACCAAGCCATTCCACACTCCAGCCTCATCCAATATGCTGACGATTCTACCATTATCTGCTCCTCCCCTTCTATCCCCACTCTAAATAAGCTTACCCAAACCACCTTCTCCTCTACTGAGCAGTGGATGCTAGACAACCATCTGGCTCTTAATGCAACCAAAACTAAACTTATGTTATTCACCATCTCCAAAACCTCCTCCCTAGATAAACACTCATTTATAATCACCAGCAAAAATAATACTCCCCAAGAAATAGTCTCTGACACTAAACTACTATGAGTACTCATAGATTATCAACTTAAATTTGACAAACATTTACAAGTAAATATCAAAAAGCCCCACAAAACTTGGTATGCTATACCACCATAATTGTTATATCGCTCCTTCCACTAGGCTCAAACTAACCAATACTTATCTCATCCCATCTCTCCTATATGGTGCATCTATCCTCACCATCCTGCAATCCTCCCTCAAAACACATCTCTCCTCTTGCTATAACAAGATATCAAAATTTGCAACAGGTCACAGAGCCATTTCTTTCAATTGTAATTCTCTTCACCAACTAAACTGGCTTGAGCTACGTAACCTCCTCACTTATACCCAACTCATCCAAGCACACAAACTCATTTACAACCCCTTTCTTTGTCCCTCCCTAGCCACTACCTTTGAAATGTATGAACCAGAATGACTTCTAAGATCAAATTCACAAAAACTAATTAAATTGCACAAACCCACACATCCAGCTGGGAATCACCTAATGTCCTTCTCTCTTACACGCCTCTGGAATTCTCTACCATCTCCTATCTGCATCACCAGCAGTTTCTCCTCATTTAAAACCTTGCTGCAATCACACCTAACTTCACAATGGAAGTGCTCCTGTTCCCATCCTACCTAATCCTTCTAAAACCACTTCCTACTCTCCTAGAACTAAATATGCCATCACTGCCTCCTATAATTCCACAGCTCTTTTGAACTATTTGACCAACTACTTAACAGTTACCCTATTCTGCTACTTTTGTGTAAAAAAGTATTTTTTTATTGCTGTTTTACAAACTATACAGATGCATTCTATCATTGTAAACCTTTTTTTTATTATTTTTACTTTGTATTCCTACGAGATAATCTGTAATGTAAATGTACAATGTGTACTATGTATTTGTATTTTTTCTTAGAGCTTTTCTCCCCAGGACTCCATTGAAAATGAACTCAGTGTGGCCCATTTGGACTATCCTGGCAAACAAACTGCAAATAAATAAATAAATAAGCAGGAAATTAATTTTATCATGGGGATGTTTTTATTAAGAGGCTATCATACTGAATTATTAAATAAATTAGCTGCTGAAGTTTAGGGACGTACGTATTCAGATTTTCAACCTATTTTGTTGTATGGCTTTTTACCTAAGAACCCCACCATATGTAATAATACACAAAAGGATAACAAAAAATATGATATATCCTGTTCTTTAGACATGTCTATAGATATAAATAGTATTGCTTCCATTATATGCATGAATTGGAATATCCTTAAAGGGAATTCTGAGTTAATTAAAATTGTTGGAGATAGACCTAAAATTATATATAAGAATACTTTTTGCTTGAAAAAAATACTTGCAGATTGATTCTTTCACTAAAATTGACAACATTAATAATGGTAGAGATAAGTGAATGTACAAATGTGTTTTTTTGTAGTACTTGTAGGTTTATTTTGGAAGGGCCGTTTGTTGAGTTGTTACATCTAAACAAGATCATTCCGATTAATGGTGTTTACAATTGTAACACACAAGGAATAGTTTATATTGCTATTTGTTCATACTGTTATGCTTTTTATATAAGCATGACTATGAGATGTTTAAGCAAACGCATCAAAGAACATTATTATTGTATTAAAACAAAAAGTAGTAATAATGCCTTGTTTAAGCATATTCTAAAATGTTCAGGTTATAAAAAAATTTTGTTTTCCATTCTAGAACATGTACCTGATAGTATTAGGGGCGCTCTTATAAAGACCAGGTTGAACAAAGAGAAACTATTTGGCAGTTAAGACTAGGTGCTGACAAACAGCCTGGTATAAATGATACCATTAATATAAAGTGTTTTTTTTTAAATAGAAGACGTAAAGATTTAAAGTGCGAGTTTTATATACATCTTTTATGTATGTATGTATTCTTTTGGTCTTGTTAAGTTTTTAAATTGATTCACTGACCTTTTATCAGGTTAATTACAGAATTGGTTAATTAGGTTACCTAATTATTCTGGTTTTGTATATATGTCATTATAGTGGTGAAAATTATTCTGATGAAGTCTGTTTGAGACGAAAGTGACATTAAAGTTGGTTTTCGCTAAAATCCTTTAATGTCCTCCTGTTGTTGGTTATAGTTCTGCCTGTTTGGTGGATTTTAATGTTTGTTGTTTCTCTTGGTTGCTCCATCCCTCTGAATTTCTGTTGTTATTTGCAGTGTCAGTATTGTCAAATTAATATAATTGACAAATTAGTATTGACAAATTAATACAATTACCAAAGGTGACAGTGTTACTTGTTGACTACTGAGGCTGCTCTTATTTATTTTATTTACCATTTGTTGAGTGGAGTTGAACACTAATTCAGATTTACTATTTTCAGGCTCAGCCTGGGAAAATTTATCATAAAGTGATAGCCTTCAAACAAGTAGTTTACAGTACAGATGAACAGTACAATATGAAGCATGCAAAAGCATTTAACTACACCATAAAGTCTAACACAGTGGGACTCCTTCTAATACAGTATCCAGCATGCAAAAACATTATAAGAATATAGTAGAAATCTGTTTTGCAAAGCAGTAATGCATCAAACATCAAAGTATATACAGTTCAATTTACAGATTTATTGCTGGTTAATTTAAGCTATTGTGACAGGATGTTTACATGGATGGCAGAGAACAGGTAGAAAAGCAAATAAAGTGCAGTAAAGGGAATCATTTTAAGAGTGTCTTGATTTCCACACTAGTGTGTGTCTACTGAAAAAAACACATTTAAATGTATAAACTTCTAAGCAAGTTAAAGAACTGTGACATTTTCTTCTGGTCATACAGCCCTTATCATTAGTGGAAAATAATTTAGTCTGAAAGAGACAATCAATCAGATTGGTAGCATAAAGATATAAACAGTTATAACAGAGGCTGGGGTGACAGCAAGTAAACCCAAAATATGCACCATCTTCAATAATTGCTTGCAATAATGACTGCTTAAACTCCTTCCACCATCAAAAACTAACTGTAAGTTGACAACAAAAGTCAAATGATACCCACAGGAAGGAGTCAACAAGTTCTGATTTATGGCATTGAGAAATGAGGAGACTGTAAAACCAGAAGTAGGACAGATGGAAGCATCCACAACCTCTGGGTGTCTCACACTATTCCAGATGGGATCCACCCAAAAGATCAGAAGAGAAGAAAACCCAACCGGGGGTATGTAGCTTTTCAGCTGACCCCCTAAGACTATCTGCCATTAATAGTGATGACAGAAAAGAGTCAGAATCCAAATGTGTGCATCAGTGACTTATTAACAACTAATAGTGTTAAATATGTATAAATAAAGAGTTTTGAACACTCTTAAAATAAACAGATATAATGTTATTACTCAGTATAACAGTCACTTGTTTCAGAGATATCTGATTGCATTATCAAATTATAGTACAAACTGAAAAGAATACTCAGTGGAATATATCATGGTCCTAATTCAAAAGAGTATAACCATATCAGTTGAATTTGATATAGTTCTTAACTCTGTAAGACCCACAATATGCAAATCCATACTGTTATTATATCTAAAACATCAAAAAAAATGATTGTATGCAGCTAGAGCTGCAAAGACCTATTGTAAGAAAAACAAGAGAAATGCTTCCTAATGAAAAAGGAAGAAGGCCTCTGTCATCTGGTAGGTAGAAGGAGAAAATATGAGGAACTAACACAAGTGACAATAGCTGTCACCCTCAATTGTATATCTTTGATATAGCCCATAGACCAAGGCTACAACAATATCTGTGGGTACAACCAAACTAAACAAGCACTAAAATGGTAGACCAAGCATAAATTAGCTACCCAAAGAGCATACCCAAGTAACATTAGTGCAAGGGTTCTGAAACAACTATGAAAATTATGATATCCAAGAATGTAAAGCCAGATGTCTTTTAAAGAAAATATTTTAAGACGAAAGTGTGGGGAAAGTAACTTGTGCCAAACTTCTGCTACACATTCAGGAATTGGTCAGTTGTAAGAAAAAGGTAAAAGAAAGAGACTGGATTAAAGGCATGAGACCACACACCCTATCCCAATACAATGACTTCTGGAAGAGGTCTCAATATTACACACTTAGAAGGAGAGGAGCAAATAACAAATGTATTCTACCAATGAGGTGTTGCAATCAACAAAACAGCACTAACAATATTCTCATTTAAATAAGTTAGTGTTGAGTATTTTAAAATGGGTGATACGTTTAACAATGCTATAGATGCACAGCTGGCATTTGTTTATTTTCTTATTTAATGAACAACTATGTCTGGGCCAAAATTATGGTTTTGCTTATTGTACACATGTATAAACTAGCCTTGGGATAGATGAGCACTTTATCATAATTATACATGCTTAAATGAGACACTAATTACATAGCTTGAAAAACTATAAAGCTTTCTATCCCATTTTGTTTGCTGGGCATCTACTGACTAGCGTGTAGTTGGCATTAGAACGCAAGTGTAATGCAAGCCATTTTGATAGAAACTACTGAGGCTCAAAACTTACAAGTTACTGATGTGACTCAGTTTTACTAGCAGATAAAATGTTAAAGCTCAGTTCCTATTATGAAATGAAACTGCAGGTGCTCAGTTCATCTATGTTACTTTTCACTTTTGGTATTAACTAGAGAAATTTCTCAACAGAATAAGAATATGCTAACAGAGATTCATAAAGGTCTGGAATGACGTAAGTATCCATAACACTCTGTTGAAAACAGAATCATGGGTGCCAGTAAGTTAATAGTTCAAAGGTTAAAACAGCCTAACAGATTTTGGCCCCAAACAGTATTTTTGAACATCAGCTGGAATAAATGCATTAACTCGAAAAAATATTCAGCCTATATTTAAGTGTGCCATATTTTACAGTTTAATTTAAAATATGGACTATTATGCTACAAGTGTAAAATCCTTTGTGTGCAAACTTGACTTTTTCTAACAGTGTTAGGAACAGCTGGAGTTAACATTACGCCAGAGGACGGTGTAGATGGGTGAAAAGACGCACATCCTAGAGAATGGGAAACAGTTTGCAGCCTTTAGTAGCTTTATAAGATGTAATTATGGTTCTCCAAAACAAATTTACTGTAATGTGCTGAACATGGAGTAAGATAAAATAGATATTTTCATTACATTTACTGCTATGTGCATCAAACATGTCTTCATCATGTTGCTCACCCTTAGCTACTTTCTAGTGAGTTTTATTAACAGGTAGAGTTGTTATATTACAACTCTAAATGTGTATGTGGTGATTTCAGCATTTCATGTGTTTGTGATATTTATCAATTTTCATTTGTTTTCCAAAGTTAATAATAAATTTTGATTGTTAAAAAAGAAAAAAATAATTTATTCCTATCGAGAAACATTTTCATGCTCTTCATTTAACTTGTAAAGTAGCACTGACAGTGGGATTCAATAAACTCCGTGTAGGCTTTGTGTGAAACATACACTCAGTTTATGTGTTTGCACAGTGAGCTGTAGCACTAATTACATATTCATGCTGCATACCATGTTTAAACGTAAACAAGTGCGGTTTTGTAGCTAGCAGCAGTGTTGCCAGCCAGGAAACTGTGTAAAGCAACATGGATAACAGCAGGCATATAGTCCTGTTTACCAATGGGCAAACTAGGTGTGCAGGATTGCATGAAATGCCACAATGTTTACCAGGGTTAATAATATAGCAATATATATGGTCCAAACACATTATAGGACAGTGTATACAGTGCAGAGTACTGTGGAATCCCATTTCAAGCATTCTGAACAAAAGTTGTGTAAATGATCTGTAATGGTACATAGACTGCCATTTAAAATAAACAGTCAGGGGAAGTGTGTGTATTGAATAGGGAGACATAGATGAATTGTAGAAATGAACACCGAAAAAGAGGAAAGGTGAAAAACATCATAATGTACAGCAGATGAGGACATATAAATGGAAGACACTTGTAGCAGGAACACTAATCACATATTGATGTGGTACAATATGGACTCCACAGTGAAAATGTATATTGTGACTGTCAGACAAGATGATATAACAATGGAGATGATGTATTTGTGATATAAACATTCTGACATGAACATTGGAGAGGACATCTATCAGGTATGTTATATATAATTGAGGTTAGGTACATATTGTGAAACTGTATTTTGTGAAATTTTGGGTCTCTGTCGTTGTCTGAAAAGATTTGAAGCCTGCATAAACTAAAGCACTGCCAGCGTCTGTCTGCTGGATGAGAAAACCAATATTCTTTGTCTTTGACCTTCTAGAACTGCTTTCTGATACTTGCTCCATTTTGTTTTCGGTTTTAAGAAATCTGCTTGGCCTGGTGTTTTTGCTCTATGTGAGAGGTGGACACAAATTATCTAGGCTGCTCATTTCACATGTTTTTTTCCTCATTGGTTAAATTGTCACTTCAGTGATACTTATATACTCAATGAAATTATGGGCCTCTGTCTTTGAAAAAATTGAAGCCGGCATAAACTAAAAATCTGCTGGTGATTCCCTGCTGTGTTTGCCACCCACTCTTCTGTTTGTTGATTTGCTTTTTATACCTGTTGATTTAAGTTGCCCACCCCTACTGTAAACTGAGCTTAGTAATCTCCTCCATTTTTACACTTCTGTTGATATCCTGAATTATTTATTTGCCTTTCCTTGTGCTTATATTGAAAAGTACATTTTGCCTCCATTGCCTGTTCTACTTGTTCTAGCTAGCTATTGGATAAAGTCGTGCATTTTTATACTCTAGCACGCAATTGTTTTTACACAAAGAGGTCAGTGGATTTTCCATCTAGTGCACTGTGAAGTAGCCTGGTCTGTTGGGGTTGAGGAAACACTTGCGATTTCCGAATGTAGTTTTATTGGCTGTAGGGATTATCTTGTTTTTAGTTCGTTTATAAATTCTGTACAATTGAGTGGCTCTTGGCTCACTTATTGAAAGCAAAGTACTTCTGTTGAATAACCACACTTATAAGCTGTTTAAAGTGCACTGCTGTATCTATATCTTTAAGTTTGTTTGTGGTAGCATTTCACTCCTGGACACTCCTTTACTGTGCTTTTGCATCAAGAGGACTGGGATTGTTCATCTGGTGACAGTAGTTGTTTACCTGGTCTATCTGAGCTTGAAAACACACAAAATGCTCTAAGTATTTTTTGCACTTCTCTGTACTTGATTTGCACTGTTCTGATACCTAGATAGCAGAGACAAGATTCAAACCTGCAAAATCTAGCCTGTTATTGATACAGTTGAGCACTAAACCACCCATCTTGCATTGAGAAGAACTCCCCTGCACCCTTGAGGGAGAAGATTGTGGATCCAGCCTTGTGTGAACTGGGGATTGTTGGAGGAAGGATCATTGTGTGCTTTCCTATTGGTATATTAGCTTAAAAGTATCTTAATTTCACTTGTATTTAAGCTTCTTATTTGCCCGTTGCTGCGCACCATACAGCTGGGGTTTGGGTGCCCTGTATAGATGCAAAACTTTGAAACTCAATTGTTCCCTAGACATCTGTCAGTGGTACCCTCCCAAGCTTCCCTACTGCACTATTGGTGCACCGAGTAGTGTTCTCACACCTATCATCCATAGCCTTCAATAGAATAAGCACCTTTGTTCTAGCTCAAAAACTGGTCAAACTAGCCCAATCCCTTCCCTAACAATGCATACGGTAAATCCTGCTATAATAAATAGGCAATTTCCCATCATTGACATGGGCATCCCGAGGCAAAGTAGTAATTGCCTCATGTATACTGACAACCACTTACTCCTAAAACAAACAAATACCCTATGTGAGAGATGTAATTACACTGTGAAATTGGAATCAATTCTTTCATGTAACAACAAACCAGACATCGAACAGGTTGTCAGTACACATACTTTACCTCTCACACAAAATGAGGTCATGACACATAAACCCACATATGTGAAGGTACTCATTAGAAGCCTAGCAAAAGATCAGAGACCTCGCAAACATAAACCACTTGCACACAGTGCTATGCAAACAGAAACCACTACACAAAATAACATATACATCAGTGTCTCAACAAATAAGCCCCAAAGGCAAAGCAAGTCATAGGCAACTCCATAGTGAGACACACAGATGTCCCCATCACCAGACTGGACAAAGAGAAGATCATGGTCAGCTGCCTGTCAGGTTCAAGGATCCATCAAATCACACATGCACTCAAGTCATTCAACAAAAAGTGCTGTTATGACACTGTCATAGTCCATGTTGGGGTGAATGACTTGAGACATACCTCTCTGGACTATATGAAGAGAGACATGACTGAACTCTTAGATTATGTGTCCCAGGCAGGTATGACTCTAGCCCTAAGCAACATTCTACCTTCACCCAGGATGATGCCAGAATATAAAAAAATGACTGACTTCAGCAATTGGCTTAGCTGATGGTGTCAGTCCAGGGGGAGCCAGTATCTGTCAGCCTGGAAGACATGGTCAACATCCATGCTGCTTTGCCAGAGATGGTCTACACTTGTCTTCTCTAGGCTTTCGGATACTGGCAAAGGTGCTTGCCTTCCCCATAGTGCCTTTTTAGGTAATGTCAAAACAATAACATTTCTGATGTAAAAAAAATCCACTTGAGACAAACTCAAGGTTCTGCTACTTAATGCTAGGAGTCTGAACATGAAACTGGACTCTCTAGAACCAGTTCTCACCTTGGAAGGTGCTGACGTCTGTGCAGTCACTGAGACATGGTTCAAGGCCATGGAGAGCACCTGGCCATGCAAGGCTACAATGTCTTTCACAGGTTCGGACCTCAAAATGAGTGTAAAAGAAACAAAGGTGGAGATGTATCCATCTTTATTAAAGCCAAATACACCTTGAGACTGGTCAAACAGTATGACTCACTTAACTACTGCATGCCCAATTAACTATAGTGAAAATACTCTGCCACATCATTGCTAGCTGTAATTCTCCCATCATGAACCAAGAAAAGCACACCGCCTATCTGGACTTACTGGAGTGACTCATCATACAGCCCAACATCTTAGTCATGGGAGATTTTAACTAGCCTTCCATCAACTGGGTGACATACATGAGCACAGACATGCTCACCCAGAGGTTCCTGGACTTTTTCAATACAAATGCTCTGGAACAGATAGCCTGTATCCCCACAAGGGGCTCAAATGTCCTAGACAGTGGAAGAATTCCCTCGCCAGCTGAAATGCCCATTGGGAGGGTGGCTCAATGGCTAAGGTGTTGCCTTACAAACACAAGGTGCAGGGTTTGAGTCTCACAAGAGATAATTGGCTATGCTTAAAATGGCTCACAAGGGCAGTTAGCTTAGTACTAAACTATGAACCTATGAACCTATGACATAGTACTCACCAACATGGGGGTCATTGCACTTCCCCCTGTGTGATGTCTTCCCTGGTAAGGTTGGACCATAAATCAGTCTCATTCAAAGTAACTACTGAACCTGTCACCACCACACCAGGAAAAAAAATAAAAAACTTTTCCAAAGCAAACTACAGCCTACTAAGTGATGGTATAAAAAGTTTTATACCCCCCACAATCACAGACAACTATGACTCCTATGTAGAGTTATACACAAATGCCCTCTATAAACAGTTAAGCAACTGTATAGACTCAGCTCTGCCTGACCAGATTAAAACCAGGTCCTCCCAAAAAAACAAGCCACCCTGGTGGACCTCAAGTATAAACAGATGATATAACAAAAGGAAGAAACTGATGACTAAGAACAAGAGGGAATGGATTCAGCAGTGGAAGAATTCCCTCGCCAACTGAAATAAGCAAATCTGAAATCTTGTAAACTCCTCTAAATCTAATTATGAAAGTAAAATAGCATTCCTAGCTAAGGATAATCATAAGGCATCCTTTAACTATGTCCGAGATCTATAAAGCAATGCCCAGCTATGTGCCAAACAGGTAGTAGGTGGTACCACTCATACTATACTGGAGAAAATTGCCAATCTGCTAGCTGACAGATTTGGTGCAAACTTCAACCCCCTGTCCCTTCCAGCCATACCTCAAAGCATATCTGACACCTGTCTTCTGCCTAGTATCTCTAGAGATCAGGTCATATCTGTGCTCTCCAAAGCCAAAACACATCCTCAATGAGACCAGATAACATCTTAGGTTGCTTATTAAGCAATCTAAAAGAGGATCTACTGGATCTACTTGGTGTTCTTTTTAACCATAGCATGAGAACTGGCTTTGTTCCAGCATTGTGGAGAACAGCAACAGTAATTGCCTTGCACAAAGGGAGGCCATAAACTGACCTTGGAAACTATAGACCCATAAGTCTAACCAGCCTCATCTACAAAGCCATGGAAAGAATCATCATGGACCTTATCAACAAGGACATAGGTGACCTTCAAACTGTAGGCTCAACCCAGCTTGGCTTCGTTAAGGGTAGATCATGCTTATTAAACCTTGTAGACTTCTTTGTGAAAGTCACCAAAGCCCTGGCTGAAGGTAAGACAGTGCATACTGCCTACCTTGACCTAGCCAAAGCTTTTTGCACAATCCCCCACTCAGGTGTCATTGAAAAATTCTCCCAGCTGGGGATTAACCTTTATGTCACTAGATGGATAGCCAATTGGCTCACTGACAGAACACATACTGTCAACATTGGTGACTCCACCTCTACTAGTAGACACATCACCGGTGGCGTACCACAAGGATCTGTGCTAGGCCTGTTACTGTTTGGAGTCTATTTCTTGGAAGGCCAGGCTAAAGTAGACAGCCTTTGTCTTATCAGGTTTGGTGATGATTGCAAACTGGGTGCAATTACTGAGTCCCCCAATAATGTTAATATATTACAGGAGGGGCTAACACAAAGAAATGATTGGTGCCAAAGCCATGGTCTAAAACTAAATGCAAAAAGTGCATTATTATCCCCTTTGGCAAAGCAGAATTCCCTGCTAATTACAATATTGACAGCACCCCCCTAAGTTCAAACCCAGTGGTGTGAGATCTGGAAAAAAGAAGATGACAATCGGAACTTCAACTACCAAGTTTTCATAGTGGTAGGGAAGGCCTTCTGTGTTGCACATCTCATAAGTAAGGCATTGTATCCAGGTCTAAGATGTTATAATGCCACTGTACTCAAATCTCATCAACCATTAATAGAATGCAATGCTTTCTTCTGCATGTACCTCATCAGATAACTGCAGCAGCTGGAGAGACCACAGGGGTTTCTTACCAAGAAAATACAGGGCCTACAAACCATGCCATGATGTATGTGGACAGACTGAAAGCCCTGTCACTGTAATCTGTATTGTACAGGTTGAGATGACTTGTGCCTGGCCTACAGGCCAGTCTCTCACCCTGCCATGGTGGATATACTGCACATCCGCAAATCAGCTTAGAACTGATGACATCAGCAGAGTCTGGTGAGAGGAAGATGGTAATAGTAGTGTCCCATATGCTGGTGTAAAATGCTCTCTCTCGTGTCAAGCAAGTGCACAAACACACACACACCCCAGTTTAATGCAGTGAGATTAGAACCCCTACCTAATTAAGTTTGTTAGTGTGTCTTAATGCAGTACAGCATGTTTAAGAGGCATTGTATGGAGGTCACTGCACCACTGCAAAGCCATTCACTGTTGCTTAGCATTGGTGCATGATGCCAAACTCCACACAAACATATAGGCCAAAAAAGTGAAGGGCCCCATTGTTTTTTTTTTTTTTTGTTAGTTATGTGTGCTGTGTGTGATTCTATTTTATGACCAGATTATAGGTATTAAATTGGGTAGATAGGAAAGTAGTGAAATGGGGGCAAACAGGGGAAAGAACAAAGAGGAAGCAATATAGGAATGTGCAGGAGGGAGGTAGGAAAGAACCATAGCTATACATTTCTTCAACAGTGTAAAATGAAAATATGTACAAAATATTAGCAGAATTTGGACTGTCAAATCTACAAAGAGGGGAAACATCAATGCAGTCATGTTGTATAGCCAACTGGACCAAGTCAAGTGTGTCAAAAAGACACATGTGTGAAGTGGAGAGCTATATATGGGACGATATTTTTTTTGTGGGACAGGTGCCCATTTTATTTTTTACTTCAGTAAGAGAGTAATGCTGGGTAAAGGATGTTAGTATTTCTAGGTCAGGTAAGTTGGGTAGGTAAGGAAGCAAATGTAAACAAACAGGACAAACAAAACAAGACACAGGGACAGTGAGGAACGCAAAACATTGAGGACACAATGATTGGGGTGATGGAGAGGACAACACAAGCCCATGCCTGTCAAACATGGGGACAGTAAGAATCTAGTCCTCACCTGCAGGACTGTAATCACCTTCTCCTTACTCCACTGGCTGCTGGAGTGCATGACATCTCCTCCTACTACAGACCATGAGGTGAGCAGTCTCTCTCTATCTGGCATAGTCATAAACCAATGGTGTTGTGCCCGACCATATGGACCCACCCAGGCATCTCCTGGTGAGTGATGAAATCCCCAACTCTACCAGTACTCCTAGAGGATACCACAGCACCAGCTGCCAGAGTAGTGCTACCTGAGGGTGCAGGTAGTGCAGGGGTAGCAGGGACAGTACTGCCAGGTTGGGTCCTAGATTTGCTGGGCATCAGTGCTAAGGCTGGTGGAGTGGGGCAGGCTGAGCCACTATGGTTGGCCTACCTCCCTGTGCTGTGAACCATTTAGTGATTTGGTAAAGATGGATGACATGAAGACATTCTTATGACACATAACAGAAAATAAAAAAGAGATAAGGATTGAGGTGAGAGTAAAAAAAGAGATAAAATTAGTACCATCATATATGACATGCAATGCATTATCACAATAATACAACTATTTAATCTGAAGTTTTACATTTACATATACTTCCTAACAACTACAGTTTATCATTAAAGATTGCTCAAAGTAATCCTTGCAATATGCAGATATAGCACATATGCTTGGTCAAATTATACAAATTAAAGTTAACAGCAGGGCATTTCTGCCACTTGGGTATAATTTAATTTCTGTAATATTATTAAAGGATTGCAGTATTTTATACTTGTTACTTGTATTTGAACCCACAATGGCTGACTACAGTCTTGCAGATGACTCCTAAAGTTGGTTTGTGCTACAGACTGATGCATGCATACTTGCTTTTACAGTTAGGATATGCATGCTTACTTTGTTACTATTGTATAGAAAAGAAAACATTTTTTTTAATTTTTAAAGCTACAATAATACTTTTTCTTGTGCTGCATACTTACCACCTGCTTCCCTCAGTCTCTCTAAATGCTCAGCATTTGCTTGCCTATTTGCTTCAATTTTAGAATTTGTTGTGAAAAAAAAGAAAATAAAAGAACAGAAGAGCATTATGCATTCCAGTCTTGCCTATATTTAGCTTTCTATGCATTATACAATCTCTTTATTAGTATACTTACACAACTGTTGGATGTTGTTAATTCAGAACTCAACCAACCACTGGTTGAGTGTATCCCTCTTGTGCCTTTTTAGGTTATTAAAGTGCTGCCTACACTGTTCTCCAATGCATGGGATGCCAGTCACACTGGATATAGCATTGGCCAAACTATTCCAAGCCTCAAACTTGTACTAGGCACAGGTATAGTCTTTTCACAAAAGTCTTTGGCTGTGGTACTTTATCAGGAGTCCAATAAAGATTCTGGACTCCTGAACACCCTGTCTCTGTGCCCTAAATTGGGTACCTCCCCCTTTAACACCAGACATGTCTAACCAGAAAGCAGTGGAATAACAAATAATGATTTCCTGCCAATTACTGTTATTGTGATTACTGGTAGTACGCAAACCTGAACAATGATGCCAAACATGTTTGTATGATGCTAAGTGGAGAGCAACAGTGCCAACCAGAGAGGAAAGCAGTTTTGGAAACTAGAAGTTTAATCTGACACATGCCATTAGTTTGAGGGGTGTCTTCTGGTGTAACTGTAGGTAATCTAACTTTGCAGACATGCACTGGAGGCATAAAATTCATAACCTGATACATGTTTGGTTTGGCTTTATACACTGATAAAATTGATTTTTACAGTGTGGGATTTAAACCTATGGCAAAACATTTCGGTCTACAGTGGTGATTTTCCATCTTTGCCTCAGAAAAAGTGCTTCTCAGACATAGTCATAAATTATTTATAAATACAGATGACAGATAGATGTTAACTAGGTTTATGTGTGATCTGACAAGATCCTTGTATATACATTCATTTGTGTATTCATACCTCTCAACTGCACAGATTTGTGCAGAATGTCCAGATTTTTGCCTCCTACGTTTGGTCCACTTTTCTAAAATTGTGTTTTTCTTGCAAATTACTGGTAAATCATTAAATATTGAAGTTAGAATATAATGACAGACATTTGAGTGTCAGACTTCATATCCTTCAGAAACTTCATTCTAATGCAAAACCTGTTATTCTATCAACTTTATAAGTTTGTAAGAGCAACATTTAAAAATGTCCCTATTTTTGATCCTTTGTCCCACTTTTATTTATGGCTTTGTCCAGATTTCTTGTTCTATGAAGTTGAGAGGTATGGTGTATGTGTCTTATTTAAGTGTGAAGACCATCCAAGTCCAGATAGCAGAATTATACTTACAGAAACATAGTAGACAGCATACCCTCAGTCATACATATGAACCTTCAAAACACAGTAAGGGATCCTGTCCCTCATACATATAATTCATATCAACTCCACTGCTTTTGCATAGTTATTGTTATTTATAATTGTGTATAAATTATGTGATATTTAGTATGTGAAATGGAACAACAGTAAAAATGTCTGGAATTTCTTATATTAGAACCCGGGACCATGAGCATGACAGCCCTACACATACACCTGTTGCCACAGGAATTTGGAAATCATGCTTGGATATTTTCCTGTTCATTACTATAAACTGAACTGTCGCAACAGTAAAAATATGTTGCACTTCCTGTATCAGAACCTAGGACCAACTGTATTACAGTCCTACACTTACACCTGCTGCCACAGGAATAGTTAAATAACAGTTGGATATTTCCCTATTCATTATTAACTTCTCTGTGTTAACCACAGCACAACACCGCTTACTCTGTTTATACAGTGCCCAACAGAATTGATACAGTGTATCCATTTTGAAATTGTTGAATTTCTGCTTCCTCTCTGCAGGTGTTCTATGGCTACTGAACAGAAACTGTGAAATGTGTGCTGCTTACTTGCTTTTCAAACCTTTATACAATTACTTCTACACTTTGTAAGTCTAACCAGGCTGACACACCTACTGGAAGTAATTGCTGTTGTGTTTTCATTCTCCCTACCAATAATCTTTCACAGTTGCAATGCATTAGCAACAAACACTGAGGGGCTGCCTGCACTATGTTTATGTCTGTTACATGGAGACCAGAAATTGGAATTCAGCAATTCTAATCAGTTCACACCTCATTTACATCTTCACCATGCTCACAGTTATGAAATTACACCAAAAAAGAGAACTATATAGTTTGGGAACCTAAAGATGAGAAGACTTGTTTATGTGGATAACACAGAAGAAGACTGCTACTACTTTGGATTTATCTGCACAGAAGACTACTGATATTGATATGGTATGATTGCATTTTTAGTTATATACTGGATATGCTCACATGTCACTAAGAAAAATATTTTATATTGTATATATATATATATATATATATATATATATATATATATATGGGTCTACCAACAGCTCAGAACACCAACACTGAGAACACCGACGCCAGAAGATCGACAACTGAGAAGACCGACGGATGAAAACACCGACGCTGAGAACACCGACATGGGAAAAGGCTGTGTAAGTATGCGGTAGTGACGTTAGTGCGCAGTAAGGTAAGTGTGCGATATTGACGGTCTGTAGGGATAGGGGTGGGTTAAGTGAGTTAGGGTTAGGGCGCGGGTTAGGTAAGTGTGCGATAGTGATAGTCTTTGGGTTAGGGGCGGGTTAATTGAGTCAGGGTTAGGGCGCGGGTTAGGTGAGTGTGCGATAGTGACGGACCTTAGGGTTAGGGTTTGGGTTAAGGTTGTAGATAGTTGTGTATGTGAGGTTTAGTGTGGGTTTGTAAGGATTTTGGTGTGCTTGTGTTGTGTGTTTGCTTTTTGGACAGGGGATTTGTTTTGTTTGTTGATTGTCATTATTATGGTGTGTTGGGCATGTGAGGTTTCGTGTTTGTGAACTGTCGGTTATGTGGTGTCAGTGATTTCGTTGTCGGGCATGTGAGGTTTCGTGTTTGTGAACTGTCGGTTATGTGGTGTCTGTGATTTCGTTGTCAGTGTTGTGATGTGTCGGTGTTGTCAGGTAGACCCATATATATATATATATATATATATATATTTTTTTTTTTTTTTTTTATATTATATATGCATTACCAAATACTACTTTTATCTGTATGCACTTCTCAGAACTTTACTGATGGCATAGGAATTTTTGTCAGGGCATCTTACTTTCTCAGATGCACAGCCTTATTAACTTTCATCATGTTACAGTTGTTTTTCTCTTTACACTCCTCACTCCTCTATTGCTATTTCAGTGAAATGTAAATGTCCTATATGGTCAATGACACAGTGGTGTTGCCTTTTAGGATGGCCCATAGACACCTCTAGTGGAGTGCTGGCCACAGGTAGAGGTCACTGGGAATTGCATAAAATTTAATGTTCTATGGTAAACATGTACACATGTTTTTAGGACAGTTAATTTGAGAGCACTTTTAGCAGTTCACTGATGTTTTATTCCTTTTAATTTGTTAGCAAAATGTGTTATTTGCCTATTGTTTTGGGGGTGGGGAGCCAAGTTTCATTTCTGTGTTGGGACAAACAAAATTGTTTGTACAGAGGTTTGCTTTGCTATTGTTACTCTCCTTGTGTTGGATATAACCTTTCTTTATGTGTGACTGTAATATGTTACACCATAAAAATCCTTTTTATATTTGAATATCTTTACTGTTTTTTGTTTTTTTCAGTGGGTAATATTGAAAAAACTACCTTTTATGTGTTATATCTAAGCAGGACTTTTATTTATATGATACTTATGTGTATTATCCTTCTTTTCTATGTCACCTAGGACTATGGCACTCAAGCATCTCGATTCCCACAACCCCCCTTTAGTGACCCTGAGAATGAAGTAGTTGTTGAAGCATTTAGGTGATGTGGTGCTTTTCTGCTTGAGAGAGGATGTGGGGATATGTTTGGAAGAATGCAAATTTGGCAGCAGATACTGGATGATGTAAATGCCGTAGGTGGCCAGAGCATGACATATGATCAGGTGCATCAAAGGAACATTGACATGATTTCACTGGCCCAGAGGAGAGCAGCTGCAATGGCCCATGGATGGAGGGCTACCAGGAGGGGGGGTTGCTACAGAGCAACCACTGTCACCAAGTGAAGAGTTCCTGTTGACTGTCAGGGAACCAGAGAGCTCAGTGGGAAGTGCACAACAGCACATGATTGATGTTGGTGCTGTTGTTTTAATGAGGACATGTATGTCCTGAGAGGATCTTCCAGGTAGTCTTACCTATCTCAATCATTAAATATTTCTTGTATAGTAAAATATTGACAGCAATACTTAAGTTCTGTTTAACACAATTCTTTTTTGAGGGGGTGAACTAATTGTAGATTGATACAGTTAAAAACACATTCTGGTTGATTACACATGGGTTTGGTGTGGAAGTGTCATCCAAGTTTTTGCTAAAAGTATTGTTAATGGACATATAAAGGGTAAAAAGTTTAAATCCCCTGTGTTACTGTTAATTGTGATGATGGTGTCCTTACCTTTCGCTTAACTTCTTCCAGGGCCATCCTCCATAGGAACTCTGGAATCATCTGCACATGGTAAGCCAAACATGTTTTTGTGTCAGTACTGATGAGCAGTTCAAAGAAATATATATTTTTTATCTATATGTGTGATGTGGGTGTCAGGACTGTTGTGTGTATTGCTGTACTGTCTGTAATAGTGGCACCACTATTAGTCTGTTAACATATATAGGACTACAGTAGTATAGGTGCTAATTTCTTTCCTGTGTTTGTTGCTTATTATCACAGGTGTTCCTGACAGTGGAAGTGTAGGATTCGTACCACCTGATGTCAGAGTATTGGCAGACTCTGATGATGATGGTGGCCAAACACAGGCACAGTCAGGTGTGCAGAGGTTGAATCTGACACTGAGACTGACATTCAATCATCCCCTGTAATTCTATTGGACACAGCAAGTAGACCTATACCAACCCATTCCAGTGACCCTCAGATATTGGACAGGTAGAAGGTGAGACACTCGATCAGGGTAGTGTGGTTATTGCAGCTTCATTGCCTGTTGACTCTGGTCATAGCCAAAGTGTGGGCAAGGTGCCATGCATGAGGATTGTTAGGCATGCTCAGAGGAGGCCTGCTGTCCATCCTTCACCTGAACCAGGTGCGTCTTCCCATGCCATTCAACATATGTTGAGGGCTGTCATGGAGGTGCAGGCAGGTTCCAATAGGTCCTACAGAGAAACGCTTAGGGTTGTAGATGTGGCACAGGCTGACATGCGTGACTGCCTCAACTGTGTTGTCGATTCAATGGATCGGATGAATGACATGTTGGAATGGGTGGTGTTTGTGATGGAACATCTGCTGGGAGGGGAACAGCATCCACATGGGTGTAGGTCAGCCACATCATCTGATGATAGCCAATGTGGCCATATCTGATCATGCTCCCATAGTGGCAGTACTTCCACTGCTCTGTCAGTGGTTGAGGTGTCCACACCCAGGCATGGCAGGCCATGGAGTCATGGTCCTGGGCATCTTTGTGAGGAGAGCTCATCCAGCAGACATCAGTCACATTCAGGTAGCAGCACTGCATCTGACTGTGGGTGTGGATATGCTAATGCAACTTTTGGCAAAGTCAGTTCTTGTGGCCATGTATGACAACGATAAACTGTCACCTCTACCATGCATGGCTCACACCTGTCCAGCATACCAAGATGCAGAGCTAGCACAGAGCTGGCTATTTTCTTTCAGACACTCAAACACCAGTTTCACCTGGAGGGCCCATACAGATACACACACACACACACACACACACACACACACATACACACACACATACACACACACACACACACACACACACACACACACACACACACACACACACACACACACACACACAACAGTTATATGGATCAGATGTTAGGCATAAAGCTCATTCTGTCTCAGTAGCCATTTGTTACTTTATCCAAATGTCTGCCTCCTTCTTTTTCTTACTCGCATGCACTCACTTACCTTTTGTGTCAGCCTAGGTTTCCTGCATCTCCCCCTCCCCTCCACACACACAACACCCTGTGCAAGTGATGATAACTGTGCCATATCCTTGTTTTCTATATTTTGGATTCAGGGATACATACGCATTATCTCTGATGCTCAGGGTGCATAGCTGACTTAGTGCTTAGTATATCTGTGTTTGTGATGTTGTTTTGCTAATTGTAATGCTTTCTTAATGGTTTTTGTAAAGTGTACATGCCTCCCCTACTCTTAACAGCAACAAAGCTGGACCAAGCCATACATAAAATGATACTTTTTACATATTTTTGCCTTACAAAGTTAGATAGTTGATAGTCTCAAAACAGTTTTTTACATCAGTATTTTTAAGAATCTTCTGAGGTTTATGATGTCTGAAACTGAAATGTTTCTCATTAATTTCTAACTTCTCTCTTTAATGATTTGCCAGTATGAAAGTATAAGGCCAAACTGAGTACATTCGGTGACCATCAGTACTTTTGAGAGATATGAATGTGTGAATCTTTGATGCCTGAGGCCTATTACTTGATAGAGGACACATGTATTCACCTAAATATCTGCTATCACATGTTGAAGTCATTGCTGTAAAAATCACCTACCTTTTATTTTCTTACATTACCAAGTAACAACATGCAAGGATATGCCATTCATTTGTATTATTACACAATTTTGTTTTAATACTCCAGGTTCAACACTTACCCTGTAAATCCAGCAGTTGCTACAGTTTTAGTTCGGGGTTGAGTCTGTCTGAGGCTAGGCATATACAGCCATTACATGGGTAGGTAAAGGTTGTGAGTGTTGCCTGGCATAAATGTTACTATATGTATGTGCATGGGATGAAGGTTTTAGCCCCTTAGGTAGTGAGTGAGTGAGTGAGTGTGCTGCCCATTGCCTCTTAGCCAATGCAAGGGCATATTGAGGACTCCTAGATCTGCCTACACCCACAACAGCTGCTGGTTCCCCCTCTGACTACTCACCTGCATGTGGCTGTGGTGACTTTGCCATTGGTGGTGGGATGTGTGCCCCTTCTCCTTGTTGATCCTGCTGAAGCTGTTTTCTCAGGATGATGTTGCGAAGCATGGCACATTCAGTAAAGATTTTACTACATGCACATGGATTGTACTTCAGGGCTGCCCTCAGATGTATCTAGGCACCAGAACCGTGACTTCAGCAGCCCAAACACATGTTCTATGAAATTTCCGTTTTAAGCGTGTGTCTCATTATGGCGTTCTTCAGTGGGTGTGTGCATTTCTGATGGGTGTCATCAGCCACAGCTCCAGATCATAACCTGCATCCCCCAGTAAATGACCCTGTGGGATATCACCCCTAGTGAACATCTGCTACAGCTGGAAGGAGTGCGAGATATGTCAGTCGTGGTAGCTACCTGCGTTGCCAGTACACACATTCAAAATGATTCTCTTACCATTACACATGACTTGGCAGTCATTGGAGTGGAAGCCCTTTCTATTTATGTAGACATAAGTTGCAGAGTTCCTGTAGTATGTCTCTATCCACCCTGTAGCATTCTAGAGTTTCCACCTCATGCAGACTGTGATAAGTTAAATGGGGTCAGAAAACTCTTCTCCTTCTTGGCCATGGTCTGTTAGTAGCTGCAGCAGCATAGACTTCTGGCTGTTGCACATATACATGAATTAAAGCAACAGCAGCCCTTAACATTCATTCTGTGTAGACTCCTTTCCATGGCTGTATTCCAATAGGTTTTGGAATTTGCAGGGAAAACCAACACTGAGTTTACATGGTTGCTTTATAGCTTGTTGAATAGCTCCTCCATCTTGGATTGGTTGATTAGCATACAGTTCAACTGCTTATGCTGTAATTAGCATGCCACAGTGTTTACCGTGTTTGCGCAGTTCTGCACACTGTATGGAGCTGCTTCCTGAATACAAAACTAAAAAAAAAAAGTAAAAATTAAAAACACTGATTAAAAGAAAAAAAAAAAAAAAAAAGAGTGAGCACTTTTGCATATAACTACTTCATCGGCCAGTGGGTTCTCACTCCAAAGGAGGGGAATGAACACATTTATTGACAATTGAGAGGGAGGCTTCATGATCACATGGGACTAGAAACACAAAAAAATTAAAAACAAAAAAAAACATTTTGCATTATTGAAGTAAGCGCTCTTCTTCTCTTTTGGTTGTTCCCATTAGTGGTCGCCACAGCAGATCACCTGTTTCCATTTCTTCCTGTCCTCTGCATCTTGCTCTGTCACACCAACCACCTGCATGTCCTCTCTAACCACATCCATGAACCTTATCTTAGGCCTTCCTCTTTTCCTCTTACCTGGCAGCTACATCCTTAGCATCCTTTTCCCAATATACCCAGCATCCCTCCTCAGCACATGTCCACACCAACGCAATCTCGCCTCTCTGGCTTTGTCTCCAAACTGTCCAACCTGGGCTGACCCTCTAATATACTTATTCCTAATCCTGTCTACCCTCATCACACCCAGTGCAAATCTTAACATCTTTAACTCTGCCACATCCAGCTCTGACTCCTGCATTTTGGCAATGCCACTGTCTCCAACCCATATAACATAGCTGGTCTCACTACCCTTTTGTAGACCTTCCCTTTTACCTTTGCTGGTACTCGTCTGTCACAAATCACTCCGGCACTCTTCTCCACCCACTCCACCCTGCCTGTACTGTCTTCTTCACCTCTCTTCCACATTCGCCATTACTCTGTACTGTTGCTCCCTAGTATTTAAACTCATCCACCTTTGCCAACTCTACTCTCTGCATCCTCACCATTCCTCTATCCTCCCTTTCATTCACACACATATATTCTGTCTTAGTCCGGCTGACCTTCATTCCTCTCCTCTCCAGAGCATATCTCCACCTCTCCAGGGTCTCCTCAACCTGTTCCCTACTCTCACTACATATCACAATGTCATCTGCAAACATCATAGTCCACGGGGACTCCTGTCTGATCTCATCTGTCAACCTGTCCATCACCAGTGCAAATAAGAAAGGCCTTAGAGCTGATCCTTGATGTAATCCCACCTCCACCTTAAACGCATCTGTCACTCCCACTGCAGATCTCACCGCTGTCACACTACCCTTGTACATATCCTGTACCACTCTTACATACTTCTCTGCCACTCCCAACTTCCTCATACAATACCACAACTCCTCTCTAGGCACCCTGTCATATGCTTTCTCTAAGTCCACAAAGACACAATGCAACTCCTTCTGACCTTCTCTGTACTTCTCCATCAACACTCTCAGAGCAAACATCGCATCTGTAGTGCTTTTTCCTGGCATGAAACCATACTGCTGATCACTAATCGTCACTTCCCTTCTTAACCTAGCTTCCACTACTCTTTCCCATACTTTCATGCTGTTACTGATCAGTTTTATCCCTCTGTAGTTACGACAGCTCTGCACATCACCCTTATTTTTAAAAATTGGTACCAAAACACTTTTTCTCCACTCCTCAGGCATCCTCTCACTTTCCAAGATTTCATTAAACAATCTGGTTAAAAATTCCACTGCCATTTCTCCTAAACATCTCCAAGCTTCCACAGGTATGTCATCTGGACCAACAGCCTTTCCATTCTTCATCCTCTTCATAGCTATCCTTACTTCTGCCTTGCTAATCCATTGCACTTCCTGATTCACTATCCCCACATCATCCAGCCTTCTCTCCCTCTCATTCTCTTCATTCATCAGCCCCTCAAAGTACTCTTTCCATCTGTTCAACACATTCTCCTCGCTAGTGAGTACATTTCCCTCATTATCCTTTATCACGCTTACCTGTGCGCATCTTTCCTAGCTCGGTCCCTCTGTCTAGCCAATTGGCACAGGTCCTTTTCTCCCTCCTTAGAGTCCAACCTTTCATACAACTCTCTATACACCTTATCTTTAGCCTTTGCCACCTCTCTCCTTACCATGCACCTCATCTCTTTATACTCCTGTCTACTTTCTTCATCTCTCTGACAATCCCACTTCTTCTTCGCCAACCTCTTTCTCCATATACTCTTCTGTACTTCCTCATTCCACCACCAGGTCTCCTTGACCTCCTTCCTCTGTCCAGATGTCACACCAAGCACCTTTCTAGCAGTCTCCCTTACTAGCTCTGCTGTAGTTACCCAGCTATTCGGTAACACTTCACTGCCACCCAGTGCCTGTCTTAACTCTTCCCTGAACTCCACCTCAGAATCACCCTTTTTCAGTTTCCACCATTTGATCCTTGGTGCTGCCCTCACACTCCTCCTCCTCTTCTTGATCACCAATGTCATTCTACAGACCACCATTCTATGCTGCCTAACTACACTTTCTCCTGTTACCACTTTACAGTCTCCAATCTCCTTCAAACTGGCCCTCCTGCATAGGATATAATCCACCTGTGTGCATCTCCCTCCACTCTTGTATGTCACCCTATGGTCCTCCCTCTTGTTAAAATACATATTCACCACAGCCATGTCCATCCTTTTTGCAAAATCCACTACCATCTGACCTTCTGCATTCCTTTCCTTAACACCATACCTACCCATCACTTCCTCACCCCCTCTGTTCCCTTCACCAACATGTCCATTGAAATCTGCTCCGATCACCACTCTCACCCTTGGGTACAGTCATCACCACTTCATCCAGCTCACTCCAAAATTTTTCGTTCTCATCCACTCTCAGAGCAAACATTGAAATGCAATTATTGAAGTAAGAACTACATATTCAAAACCGTTAATTCCAAAAAAGGAATTGCATTCACTATTAGAAATAAAAATCCGTCATTCTTTATTCAGTTCAGATAATTGGGTGAGTCAAAGCTTTTCCTGCCACTCAAGGGGACACAAGACAGAGATGTTAATCTTGGGGAGGATTCTAGGCATGGCTTTATGATGAGGGAAGAAACCTAAGAACCAGCAAATATATACATATAGTGATGTGTGTGTGTGTGTGTGTGTGTGTGTGTGTGTGTGTGTGTGTGTGTGTGTGTGTGTGTGTGTGTGTGTGTATGGAGAACATTTAGACTCCCATAAAAAT